>NW_016158248.1:0-26492 GCF_001687245.7 Rhagoletis zephyria | reverse complement strand
TTCATTGACTGACTTCAACTTCGCTGCAAATTGAACAAAGCAAAACCTGATTTTTATGCGAGACAAATTTCCACATAAAGTAACGGTAGAAAAAGAATTTTTGGATATTCATTCTATTTTTCAGCTGACTACGATGCAGCATTCTACTTTGCATTCTCCGAAATGAAGCAAAGAAGCGAAATAAAAAAAAATATTTTAGAACATTCTACTACATTCCCTGAAATGAAGCAAAGAAGCGAAACAAATAAAATATTGGAGGACATTCTACTTTGCATTTCCGGAAATGAAGCAAAGAAACGAATTAAAAAAGAAATATTATAGGACATTCTGCTTTGCATTCCCCGAAATCAAACAAAGAAGCGAAATAAATAAAATATTGTTGGACATTCTACTTTGCATTACCGGCAATGCCTAAAAGAAGCGAAAAAATTCGAAGGCATTATAACGCTATGCCTTCTAGAACACGTTACCACTAAAAGCGATTAC
This sequence comes from Rhagoletis zephyria, assembly GCF_001687245.7. Lineage (NCBI taxonomy): Eukaryota > Metazoa > Arthropoda > Insecta > Diptera > Tephritidae > Rhagoletis > Rhagoletis zephyria. The sequence goes on along the minus strand of NW_016158248.1, from coordinate 26,006 downwards.
CGATTTTTTGCTGGGATGGCATAGGATGTGTTCTAGGGTCTCCCTTGTTCCCGTCCCCATGCATTTACTGCAAACTTCACTGACAGCAATCCCCATTTTGCTTGCGTGCGCTGCCAACATGTTATGTCCTGTTGGGACACCTATCACAGTTGGCTTTCTATTGGCGTTCGTTTTAAGGCCATACGGGTTCACTACTACATACATATGCATAATACGTGAAGGGATTTTTTGTCCAGGTCATCAGATCTGCACCGTCCATTCGATTTTAAAAAATGAGGGGTCAAATAAGGTTTTACTTTGTTACAGGAGCTCAAATGTGCCTAAAACCGTGATTTTTGTACTTTAAGGTTAGAATATCTCGAAAACCTGACGTGATTGGGCTATTCTGGGGTCAGATTCGAATTCAGCACGTCAAAGACGTTCGGAAAAGTATAGCCCGATTCTTGGTTAGAAAATGTTATGAAATGTTGTCTGCCTGTGTAATATGAGGTGTATTACCATATGGGTGTCAGGCGAAAGAGGTTAAGGAAAATATTTTGAAGAGTGGTGCCACCTGTTTGAATTGAATTAAATTACATATACACTTGTTATTTGGGATATTAAAAATACATGTCAGAAAAGAAAGATTTAAGAAATATTTAGTTTGAACATTTATAATATATTCGGGGTGTTTAAAGAGGGTTACCACCGATTTAAAACGTTAAATTCAATGTATTTAATACGTTAATTGAATTATTAAAAGATAGAATCAGTCAAAATGGGTTTGAAAATCATTTATTTCTTAACTGATTTTAAGAGGGTTGCCATGTGTTTAACAAATCAAGTTGAATTTGACCCATCAGCTAATTGAAATATGTATCACAATGGCGGATGAAAGAGATTTAAGAATATTTTAGTTTGGCGTGCTCTGTTTCAAAAGTCGAATTTAATTATATGAAATATTAAAATAAGGTCGTCAAACGAAATAGTGCTAAGAAATCTTTAGTGTGAACATATAGAAATTTTTGGGGTATTTGAATAGGTTTGCCACCTGTTGAAAAAGTTAGGTTTAAATTATTTAATACGTTAAAATAATTATTAAAATATGGATATGCACCGAAATGGGTTTGAAAAGAATATATTTCTAAATTGTATCTAGGAGGGTTGCGACGTGCCAAAAAAATCCAATTCAATTTAATCCATCAGTTAATGGAAACATGCATCACAATGTCAGATGAAAGAGATTTAAAAAGATTTTATTTTAATAATACTTTTAAAATATTTGTTTTTGTTATTTAGTCAATTTTATTTTGGAAACAAAAAAATAATTTATGAAAATTGGTAGAAGTGATAGCTATTTCGGAGATTACCACATCTCCTCATCAGACTTCTTCACTGGGATTCGATCCGGAGATTACCACATCTCATCATCAGACAGTGGGATTCGATCCAACGACTCCAGCTGACTCAGCCAGTGGCCTACCAACTGCGCTAAGTTCGCCTCATAAAGTGTTATTTCTTCTTCAAAGCTCAATAAAATTGTTGAGAATACTTTTAAAAGTAAAAATATATATTAAAATATGAGTGTCAAACGAAGCAGTTTTAAGAATTTAAGTTTGAAAATATTCTATACTAGATTTGCCACCTATTTAAAAATTAATGTCTACCTAATTATGTAAATATATGTACTTATATAATACACGAATGCCTTTTTTTGAAAGTCGACAGATCGCAACCGTAATGTCGAATTTCAAAAATGAGAACTCAAATTAATAAACAATGCCTGTAGATATGGAATAAGATTTTATTTTTTGAAGTTAGAACGATCTTCTGAGGGGTTCAGGACGGATTTAGATAAAACATTTTGAAACTTTTTAGGAGCTTCAAAGTTAAATTCAATTTTGGCGTTTTGAAGCCATGCGGGTTCACTAGTTATTATTATTATTTGATTGGCAAAATTGTTCTGAAAATTACTAGGGCTATTCGCGATCCGGTGCAAATGGCCTAGCATCATTGCATTGCAAATTTGTATTGCAATTTATTTGCAATACACAAACAAAATACACGCATTTGCATTTGTCATGGCTTGACAAATTTGCAATACGGAAAATCCATAGCATAAAAATGCTATGCATTGCAACTCTGGTTGACATTTCTATCAGCTGATTAAAAAAGTTTTACCATGACAGTTTAATAAAGGTCGCTCGCAATCCAAGGCATATTTCTTCAATTGCATAAATTTGTCAGCTCTTATGCACCGAATCGCGAATAGCCCTACTGAATCTATCGAGTTGCAAAATAAATAACATAACACTTCAGTAATACACAAACAGTTATTTTATAGTAAATTTTTATATTCGAATATCCGGATATCTATACATTTTTCGGATATTCGAATATCTACACACTATTCTAATGTCGTGACATTTGAATTGTTTATTCATATATTTGAATATCCGGATTATCCGGATAGTCAAAATGTCCGTATAGAACTCCCAAGTATGTACATATATGTACCAGGGTTGTTGCGAATACTATTCCGAAATAAAATAACTTTCCGGATAATAAACAAACCGCTTATCCAAATTAAACAAGTTTGGTATCAAATTAAAGAGGACTTTAATATCTTTATAACTGAAATGTCTAAACGAGGAAAGCCACATATTTAAAAATATTTCAATAAAAAATTTGAATGAATTACCATAGAACAAACCTTGTGTCGGGTGTATGCATTTCTTTAGTATTAAATTATTAAAAAAATATAAATTAAGGTCATTCGTTATTTCTGTTTAATAGCTATTTCATTCTTCTTTCATATGATACCTAATTTGTTTAATTTGGACAGGCGGTTTGTTTATAATCCGGAAAGGACTTTAATTTCGGAATAATATTCGCAACAACCCTGATATGTACATACAAACATATTTGTGGATCAAGATGTAAATACACACATACATACAAATGTCTGTACTTATTAAATTTATTCCAAATGTACAAAAACATTGCGGTTCAAAAACCTGATATATGTACACACATACATACATATATTCATACTTATTTCGAGAATTTCGTTCACCAGATTAGTAAAAATTAAAATAGGTTTTTATGTAAGATAAACCTGAAAGGAACTTTGCAATTAACGCACTTGTTACAGTTTGTTTCCATTATGAAAATTTACGCCAACCTCGATTATATTCGCAATGATGTAGAAAACTTCAAATTTGAATAAAATTCAGTTCAGTTTTTGAAAAATATTCGCAATATCAACGTTTGAATAATTTTGATTATAAGCTAAATATTTATGTAAAACGGTCTAAATAATTTTTCCGTTGCTTCTCGCGTGTGTTCTTCACAGGTCCACTAATCGATTGCAAAGCTTTAAACTGGCTCTTAAAATTCGCAAAAATCTCACCTATACTTCATCCACACCCCCTTCGCCTTCACCATCTAACATCAAACCCGCTTTTGATTTCTCATCCAAAACTAATCCTGAAATCAAGCTTTCATCATTATCATCATCGCTCTTGCCGGCATCATTGCTGAGTTCCACATTTCAGAATTTCTTACCATACGCCATTGCAGGCATTGCGTCGGGACCGCAGAATTTTTTGCCGCCGCCCCTGCCACCCACTTCGACCAGCATCACCAGCACCGATTCCATCCCTCAGACAACCGCGGTCACAGCAGTTACAACACAAGCAACAATGGGTGGCCCCCACCCGCCCTTGCCGCCGACCATTGAGGGTCAAACCTATTGCCTGCGCTGGAATAATCACAAATCAAACCTAGTCGAGATTCTAGATGCCCTCATAAAAGTCGAGAGCTATGTTGACTGTACAATTGTCGTCGATGAACAAGTGCAATTCAAAGCACACAGAGTAGTTCTGGCCGCCAATTCGCCATATTTCCAGGCCATTCTACAGGATGTGCCCATGGATCACTGCAGCATTATTTTTCCGGGTGTTAAGGCATTCGAAATGCGCGCACTCCTCGATTACATGTACACTGGAGAAGTGAATGTAACACAGAGTCAAATACCCTCAATAATGCGTATTGCCGAAGAGTTGGAGGTGAAGGGTCTTTTCGACATGGCCGATCTTAAAGAAAAGTTCAACAGACTAAGTGAAGAACATGCGGAACGGTCTAGTCATGGTTATCCATATACGGCTGGCAGCGCGTCGGCCCTCACAGCGCCTTATGCCATCGCTGCTAGTTCATCCTCCGCACAGGGTATACCAACAGGCGTGCACAACGGTGCTAAGGATCATGGCATCGATTTGCCTTTACCAACCCAACATAATTCCTCATCCGTGATCTCAACATCTTCAAACATATCGCCATCCGCTGCAGCTTCTAGTACCTCATCCCCACCTTATACCAACTACAAGTCCCCATACTCTAATCTGTATACCAAGTCCCCTGGTCCCCCCAATTGTGGTGGATCGGCTAGCGCTGGTAGCGCAGGGCAAACTAATTCCGCAAATACTCCACAGACACCCACTCATTTACAATCACAGTCATCCAATGCAGAGCACGGCCAATGGCCCTTATCGCCATCAGCAGCAGTCAGTATGTTGGGCTCTGTCTACGATTCTGTTCCCGACAATCCTCTCAAACGTAAAAAGCTCTCATCGATGACGTCAATGCTAATGAATCGTGACACGCCAATTTTACGCAACGTCTTGGCTCAAGCCAATCCCGCCGACTCATCCCAGCCAATGGCATTCTCATTGCCAGGAGCCAGCAAAACGGACAAGTCAAATATCGATAAAAACTCTTCAAATACCGGAACAATGCCAGGGCCCAATAATAATCACGGACAACACTTTAACGGCGTCGACTATAGCGGTGATAAGGTCAGTATGCTCCATAAATCTCTTACTTTAATGTTGAGTGTACAGATAGTTTTACTACAGCTTTATGCAAATACCATGGGCAAATACATATATATGTAGGTAATATCTTTTTACTTTTGAATCACTTTTCAGAAATATCATGATGAACCACACTCACCTTATACCGACAGATCATTCGAAGACGATGGTTATGATGCAAAGGGCAGCTACAGTGGTGGCTTTAGTTCCAACGCGAATCAGAAACCAGAATGGAAACGCTATAAACAATACACGCGTAGCGACATCATGTCAGCTATTCAATGTGTGCGAGAAGGTATGAGTGCGCTTCAAGCTTCTCGTAAGTTCGGAGTTCCGTCGCGCACACTGTACGACAAAGTCAAAAAGTTAGGAATCACCACTGGACGACCGATGAATCGCACCATGAAACGTAGCCCTAGCAATGTAGACTCATCGGCTGCTTTCGCTTACCCGCACGGTTATGGCGCCGAACCATTGCTTTCATCGATACATGACGGGCACAACGACGAGCGCGAACCGAAAGATCACCATCGCTCTGAACACCATCATATTCCACCTCAGCTGCCGCATTCATTACTGGATCACGCATTATTACAGCAGGCACTGGAGAGTCGAGGTGGAGACATAGCCGGCCGAGGCGCACTGTTGCTAGCGGCGGCGGCGCATGCTGCTGCCAATCGTATCACAACCAGCCCTGGTCCCAATGGGCCAACTGCGGTGCGCTCTCCAAGTCCTCCTAATTACGGAAGAAAATACGGGCGTATGAGAGAGCAAGACTTTTCACTGGATCGTGAACGTGATCGTGAACGCGGCAGGGATCGTGATGGTGGTTCGGAAAACGAACGTCGTATGCTGGAAAGCGATATGGAACATGGGCGTGAACTATCAATGGAAAGCGCACGTGAAAGAGAGTATGAACGAGAGCATGAGAGAGATCAAGAATGTGAGAGGAAGCGTCTGCACGAATATGAACGTGCGCATGAGCGAGACCTAGAGCCCGAGCGCAAGCGTGAAAACCGACGACACTCCCATGAAGATGTGGAAAGTGCTGGCCACGTTGAAGATCTGTCTGTATCACGGAAGCGATGCCTTTCCCCACGACTTGACCCTACAGAGCGGCGCGCGCGTTCACCGTCGTACTCGCCACCACCGCCACCACCTCCAACACTTTCTGGATCAGCTATCCAGTCGGCAGTCGAATTCGGCACCGGAGTTATAAAACTCGCCACCGCAGCAGCAGTGGCACTAGCACCTGCCGCCACTAGCCCGGACGAGGACAGAAGTCGAAGCTCAAGCCGAAACAGTAACGGCTTAACGATCGCTGACAATGACATCATCGATGACTACAACAACGAATCAGCCTCCGCGCTAGAAGCAGCAACAACAATGACAACGATAAAGCGCGAAATCGTGAACATGGACGATGGTCGCACCGACTGATTAATGCTATCCATGGCGTGGCACTACGCAGCCGATACCTGTTATGAATCATTGTTTCTGACCCGTTGACTCTTTGCCATGCGTGCTATGCGGCGCTGGGTACTGTCTAAAAAAAACTGGGAGCTGACACAGCTTAATATAAGGTAGTTATGGTACAACTTAAGAATGATCTTGTGTATGTGAGTATGTAGAAATGTACAAGTATACGTAACTGCAATAGTGCAATAAGCGGATAGAGGCCTGAACTAAGAGAAGCTTTAAGTGAGTACACATATGTATAGCCAGACATATATGTACATACATGCATATGTATACATATGTATGTATGTTTGTATGTACATTAGTAAGTGGAGCATTCCTCTACGGCAGACGGTAAAAACTTAGNGCCTGAACTAAGAGAAGCTTTAAGTGAGTACACATATGTATAGCCAGACATATACATACNTGGTACAACTTAAGAATGATCTTGTGTATGTGAGTATGTAGAAATGTACAAGTATACGTAACTGCAATAGTGCAATAAGCGGATAGAGGCCTGAACTAAGAGAAGCTTTAAGTGAGTACACATATGTATAGCCAGACATATATGTACATACATACATATGTATACATATGTATGTATGTTTGTATGTACATTAGTAAGTGGAGCATTCCTCTACGGCAGACGGTAAAAACTTAGACAATGTAGACTTTTCGTTAACTCAGTGAATGTTTAAAATATTTTTTTTGTTATTGGTGTTATATTTCTGCGAGATTCGCACTAAATGTATAAAATATAAAAATCGATTTATTATAAAAAAACCTGAAGAGCATTAATTTGTATTTACAAAACTCTAATACATATGAACATGGTAAACACTTATGCTCAAACAAATGTACTAGATGCGATTTGCACTGTTTCGTTTAAAAAGGAAAGAGAGGGAGAGAGAGAGTTAATGAAAACAAACTAAAGTAACTGTTGTCAGAATCACCCTGTGCCTAAATGTAGACTTTTATATACATAAATAAAGAAAATACTACACATTAGATATTTAGCAATATTGAAGTAAATTTACAGTAAGTTTAACTAAAACCTACCTACAGGAGTGGAAGATGGACCTATCCCGGCAGCCAGTTCGAAAACGTCCTATCTCAGAAAAATTTTCAAGAACACCATACTTCGGAATTTGCGAGAAAAACGGCCTATCTTAGAACTTGGTTGAAGAACACCCTATCTCAATACATTGCACGTTTAATAATATAGAGATGTAATTCAAAAGTTTTTTTNAATTTACAATAAGTTTAACTAAAACCTACCTACAGGAGTGGAAGATGGACTTATCCCGGCAGCCAGTTCGAAAACGTCCTATCTCAGAAAAATTTTCAAGAACACCATACTTCGGAATTTGATTGAAAAACGGCCTAGAACTTGGTTGAAGAACACCCTATCTCAATACATTGCACGTTTAATAATATAGAGATGTAATTCAAAAGTTACGTTTTTGGAGATCTCAACATACAATTAATAAGCATGATAAGAAGAATATGCTCAGCCTAACAGATGACTAAACTTACCAAAAGTGCCGAAGATATGTGTCTTTCCATCTGTCTTTCGGTATACCAATTGTATGAATTTATCAAACTTTGATGGTGTTTTTCCACAAAATTAAATATTTTAAATAATTCTGTGTATTATTATACGTGCGACATTTTTAATGTTACTTTAGCTAAGATAAGGCCTTTTTGAACCGAATTCTGAGATAGAGCGTTCTTCAACCAAATTCTGAAGTAGGGCGTTCTTGAAAAGTTTTCTGAGATAGGGCGTTTTCGAACTGGCCGCCAAGATAGGTCGATCTTCCACTCAGGTGACGATATATACATATACATATGTATGTAAGCAACTCCATTTACGTCGTGACACTTTTATGTAAAACATAATGATTATTTGTTCACCTCACCAAGGCACTCAGATGTGCATGCATACTAACATAAAGATATGGATGTATAATTAAAAACATGACTATCCAACTTTGAGACCTAAAGAGAGGAAAGAACGCAAGACTGAAGAGATGAAAGCCCTTCATTGGAAAGCTCCCAGAAGCTCAACTAAATAGGTCAGTGGACTTAAATATTCGACACTCTTGCTCAATTGAAAGTTTGTCTATATTTGTGCCCCAGTGGTTGCATGAGTTTGAAGATTGATCTATTTGAAAATATAAAAAGTCTGAAATCGGCGTAATATTTGAGGGATTGCCATTCCGTTGAATTTGGAGGCTGTGCTGACGGTTTGCCAAAATTAATGATCCGACAATTCTTAAATTAAGCATACTTTTTTAAAATAAGCCGGATTAGGAATATAAAAGCTTTTCATTATTAACTTAAAGCATAAACAGACGGCAGCGTTGATCCGGATTAAGTCCGAGTTGATCCGGATCAACGCTGCCGTCTGTTTAAGCTTTTACAAAAATACTCTGCATCATTCTAGCACACCTACAGAATGCTGCCTTGCCCAGAAATAAGTGTGCAAAAAATATTATTTGAGTCATTTTATATTTACAGGTGTCCCGACAGGATTGAATAAAACTCTACATATTTTTAAGCGACTTTTAAAAAGCATTTTTGAGACTAATTTGAACCCGCTGAACGTGAATTTGGTATCCATTTATTTTTGCAAAGAACGTTTTTCGAAATCACTGCTAGAAATATCATTGAAAGGCCCCGAAAACAGTTTTCGCCTATATCTCGAAAACTATTTTTTGGAAAAATGAATGGCTATCAAATTCGTGTTCAGCAGGTTCAAATTAGTCTAAAAACACCTCTTAAAAAGTCACTTAAAATTCTGTTAATACGGTTTTGTACGTTTTTTTTTTTAACTTAATCCTGTTGGGCCACCTCTAAATAAGAAATTAGGCAAATAATATTTTGCACCCTTATTTGTAGGTATGCTAGAGCGATTTTGTAAAAAAACATAATTTCATTCCACCTTAATGTACATACATACATATGTACCCTGCAAGGAGTGACGTTAGATTATACCTAACTTTAGTCTGTTTACGCGAACACTAGTGCTAACTATTAACTATTTTGTTCGAAAAAAGCTAACTACTTTTGTGGGCCGATGGCTGCAAAAAAGCCAGACCTGGGGCCTATTGCATAGAGTGGCATTGGTAATTTTGTAACAACAGACTTATTACGTACTTTCCGTGGCAATTCGACAGCTTGGTGGGTGTTATGTTTCATAAAAACAATTGTCACCACCGCTTCAATTCCATGAGAAAATTCATTGAAAAAATTACAAATTGTCATTGTAGGGTTTTAAAATCGTCGTTGACAAAATTGTCGCCAGTCATATGAAATTTATATGTATGTGATTCATATGTAATAATTGCAAATGCATTATTTTAGTTTAAAGATATATTCAAATTATTGAAAAATAATGAAATGCACGCAATTACCATATAAATAATAATAATAATAATAGATTGGCGCTTACACATATGTTAGTATTTGGCCGAGCTTCTCTTCCGATTTGTGGCGTGCGCCTTGATATTGTCACACAAAGCGGAGGGACCTACAGTTTTACGTCGACTCCGAACGGCGATTGTATTTTTATGAGAAGCTGTTTTTCGTGGCAGAAATACACTCGGAGGTTTGCCATTGCCTGCCGAGGGGCGGCCGCTGTTAAGAAAAAACCGTTTTCTACATTTTTTTTAATTTTGCTTTGACCTGGGCTTGAACCCAGGTGCTGATGAGTGAAAGCGCGCACTGCTTACCACTACACCACAGCGGCCGACCATATAAATAAATTTACAAAATTATCGTGTGAAAACATTCTGATGGAGCTATTTAGTTTTGGCGCTATTGTCGCGACAATATTGGTCGAGTGACATTTGTCATCACCAGGGAACGGATTTTTAGGACCTAAAAACCTATAAAAAAGGCAAAATAAAATAACGAAATAGGCTGGAAAAGGCAAATTTAAATAGCGAAAAAGGCAAGAAAAGGCACTAGGTATTGCAAGAAAGGAAAAAAAAGGCAAAACAAAATAGCGAAAAAGGCAGGAAAAGGCAATAGGTATTGTAAAAAAAGCAAAATAAGGCACTAAAAAAAGAACAGAAAATATGAAGAACAATCAAACAATACATTTATTTTAGAAATGTTTATATTACATATAAAAAGAGAAAAACTATGAACTAGTTTCATTATATGAAAAATTTGTACTTTGAATCTTTGACTATTTTATCCTTTCGAGTTTCTAACTCATAAAACTTTAATCTGAATAGTTGTAGTAACATTGAACCACAAGATGCATTTTGAAGTTTTCTGGCAGCATTTTCATTCGATTTTCGCGAAGAAAAGCCTTGAATGTACTAAATGTGCGCTCGACGTAAGTTGGTACAAGTGGAGCCCAATTTAAATATAGAACGTTTGAAACGTTCATATTATCAGGAATATGGGCATTTTCCTCTCCCTTTACTATTTTATCCACACCCGTTATTGTCTCCAAGCCTAGGTTAGCTGAGAAAACGGCTTTGAATTTTTCCAACACCAATTTGGCAAGAGGTCCCTGCGCTTCAATAAGCCGCATGGGCATGTGTATATTTTTTAATCTTAAAAAAATATTGTAAATGCTATAATCACTTTTTTAAAGGTAGAAAAGGCAAAAAAAGGCAAATATCTTAAAAAAGGCAAAAAAAGGCAACATCAAATGTATATATATGGAATCAGAGAAAGCTAAATCGTGGACATTCTTAATCGAATATACTCTATCTCGTTAGCAGAAAAAAGGCAATTTCCATAAAATCCGTTCCCTGGTCATCACCATTATCGCCAATATTCCAGTACTGTCACTGTCGCTTTTCAAAAATTTTCACAGCTGCCTACAAGCGTACACTGCCGGAACAAAGTATTGGCACAGCAAATTTTTCACAATATATGCAACAACTTTTTTCTGATATTTTTCCGCCAATTTCGTATACAAATATGCTTCATTCAACAACAAAAACCATAAAAATAAAATTCTTAAACTCGCGAAAATTCAGCAAATTTTCATCAAAATTTTCAACATTTTAATCAGATTTTTTAGATTTTTTTTGAGTATGCAGTTTTGCAGCCCATTAAATTCTGGTACAAAAATGCAAGTTCAGAGTTAGTCAAAAATCACGTTGATTTTTGAGAATTTTTTTATTGAAGGTGTTTTGCATTTTTTAAATGCAAATGCATATAAAGTATGTTAGAAAAAAAAATTGTTTGTATGAAAGAGACTGCGTAAAAAAAAATTGCCAAAAATCAACGGCAATTCTTAGCTATTTAAAACTTGCACTTATAAAATTGTTTGGGCTACAGATCTGCATACTCAAAAAAATTCTAAAAAATCTGATTAATGAAAAATTTCTGAATTTTCGCAAGTTTTGCACAAAGTTTAGGAATTATATTTTTATGTTTTTTGCTGTAGAATGAACTGTATTTTTATACGAAATTAGCGGAAAAACATTAGAATGGAAATTGTGCATATATTGTGAAAAATTTGCTGTGCCAATACTTTGTTCCGGCAGTGTATATGAAACAGAAAAAATGACGCCGCCAATTCTGGCTTTGAAATTTTATAGAAAAATCGACAATTGTCGCACCTGAAACTTTTATGAAATAGGCCCCTGGATACCCCTGCATTACATGTCAATTAACTTATAACTAACTACTTTTGGACATAAAATATCAGTAAAAAACTTTTTGTTATTTATTTTATTCTTATTTTTTTTACGTTGTTATTTATCTAATTTATACTCAACATTGCATATCTATTTATTTGTTTACATATTCTGCCTATATTGGAATACCGTCAGGCATAACATAAAAATGATAATATAAAATTTCGAACTTCATTTTGTTTGTTCTGAATTCGAAAAAGAATTTGTGAAATGCAGAAAAAAGTGTGTTCAAAGTAATATTTGTATGAGGATTTTTAAATAGAAACTTACAAAGAAAACAAACTCCTGATTGCGTCTGCATGACTTCTGCACGACTTTGCAACTCACTTTAAGTTGATTTTGTCATAGCTAATTAACAGTCAGGTATTTATCGAAATCCCCCCAAAAAGCCAACCATAAGTTGGTTATTTTTAACAATTGATAATTTTTCACTACAGGCTATATATCACTATGCGGCAACGGAACCACGCAACGAGACGCAGCGCCAAAAATTTTACCGACAAGCCGTTCCGCGATAGGCTTCACGCCGCAATCCACACTCCCTTAATGTGCTTACAAAATAAAGTTGTTATAAGTTAACTTGGCATCCCGACGATATTTTTTCTGAGGAACATCCGTAAACCAGTTTTCAATAGTCGAAATTCAAATTTAAAGCTCATGTAACCCCTTAAATAAAAATGTCTGTGTATGTACGTAGCAAACTTTGCATTTTCCAAACAAACTTTTGAAATCCACAATTATAGACTTGTTCTGGATAACTCCTTTGAAGATAAGAGATTTGCATAGCCAAAACTTTCTTATGCAAGGAACTATGCAAAATTAAATGCCATTAGTAAATTTAAGAAACTATTAATTGTCATATTTTGTATTTAGAACTTAATGGGAATAAAAAAAAAAGTTTTCAAAACTACGCTAAAATCAATCTGTACGGTTTCGTACGTTGTATGCCAGTGACTTGTTTATAAAAAAAAATACCCATAGTTTACTAACTAAACTAAAAAAATTATTCACTATTTAGTTTTTTACTTTTAATTTAAACTTAATTCGATAAATACATAGAATTAAAATGGCTCAAATATAAAAAGATATATGTACATACATATATCCAGTAAGTAAATATGCTTATTTACAACAATTCTACCTCAATCAAACATAATTATATATTGTGTACGAAAATACATATTGTTACCTTAATGTAGGAAGACCCTAACTCGCTTTCTTGCAAAATCCAGCTTTGCAAAAAAATCTATACTAATGCTGGAACTATCCACATATTGGGATATCCGTTTGGCTATTCGGGTATCTATACGGATAAAATCCGGATATATGGTTAACGCCTCTTTTTACTGTATGAATATCCGGTTAACATACATACATACGTTCAATTTAAAAATTCTGATATGGAGTTAAAATGTGGATATCCGGACTGTTTAATCAGATATTCGAATATCCGGACTATCCGGATATCAAAAAAAAACAGGATAGACCTCGCAGCCCCAGTCCTCCTACATTATTAAATTGGTTATGTATTATATCAAAAAACAGTATTTTGTAAGACATCTTAATTACCGTGTGAAACAAAAATTACATATATACATATGGGGACTTTCTATATTAACTTAACGATATGTACGTAGGCATGGAGGCATACAAATGCAAATGTTAAATTTTTGTTGGTAGCCTTTATTGTTTTTGTTTTAATTTCGCCACAAAATAAGTTCAATTTTATAAGACTGACAATTACCACAAATACATACATATATATAATAAAAAAGAATACAATACAAATAATAATAAATTTAAACCTAAAGAACTTCGGTTCCTGAAGACCTCGTGTACATTATAAAAGTAGATTAAACGAAATAAAGCGAAATACCATAAAATGTATAATATTTGAAGACTTCAAAAATAAATCGCAAATAATTCGTAATATGAGCATAAATTCTAATTCAAAAAGAATATTTTCATATATTCAAAACTGTGCTGGGGGCAATGCAATTAAACTTTGGATTGGCGTTTAGCATTCAACAAAAATTCAGATAAGTTGGAGTAATCTGTAAATAAACTTAATTTAGATATAATATTTAGAGTATTGTACTATTTACATCTTGTAAGTTCATATGTATGTATGTTTTTTGTAGTTCGAAAAAAATTATAATCTGTTAAAAACAAGTTTGTTTTAAATACATACATATTATTACGTTTTCTCTTACAAATTTGATTGTATGTACTATGTATTGATACAAAACTCCAATTCCATTTATAGTAACATTTTATTGCTAGAAAGAATTGTCTGCATGAAAGTAGTTTAGTTTCATATTTTTCGCTCAACACGAAAAATCGTAATTCGAATTATGATTTTAGTTAATAAAATTTTTGACTGATGAATTTGAAATACACAACTATAAGCAAAATTTAAATAAACAAAATAAACATTGAAATTAGTTAAAACTTGTTCATTCAATTGGTAAGTAAAAAGAGAAAGGTGTCCGTGTTATTTATTCCTAAATAGGGCAACAGGCCCATAGACCTATTAGTCAAACTTCCTTCCCTCTCCAAACTTTAGAGAGACTGTTATACCATGCTAAGGGCAAAGGGAATCAACAATCTCGGCCTTACAGAACCTTGTTTATAAGATCAAAAGCGCCTTCGAGGCCAAGGAGATTGCTCCTTGTACCTGCTTGGACTAGTGGTGGCAAACTATCGATAGCGCTATCAATACTATAGATGGTTTTAGTTTTTACACTATCGATAGTTTTTCAAAACTATCGAGTATTTTCGCTATCGAAAATTTTTAAAATTGAAGCCACAGAAATGGTGAATGTGCATTGTATAAAGCGGCAACACTCTTATATAAAAGAATATATGGCAACTATGTGGGCTAAAGTCATTAGTAGAATAATGCAGCTTTAATAGTAAACGAAAAAGATTGCAACTAAAACCTAAAAATGTTGACAATTGGCTTTAGAAAGCCGAATAAGAAAATATGTGTAGGTTTTTATATCATATTTACTTTCATTATTAAGGTAGGTCATTATGGGCTTAAAAACTATATTTAACGCAATAGCGGCGTATTCATAGTCAAAATTAAGTTGGTACTTAAAGTTAGTAGTACCTTTTTGAAATAATTTTGTATGGGTTATCTGTCAATAAAGTTCAACCAAATTTAAGAACCGACTTAATTTTGACTATGAATACGCCCCAATTAGGTTTTTATCTGTTTCAAAATAGGCAACTATCGGTAGTTTAAAAAAAATATCGCCCACTCTCAATATCGCGACTATCGATAGTTTGTTACCACTAGCTTGGACACCGGAGGAGCTTTCCATAATACTCCCTATCGATCTATCTCGACGGCATTGCTCCAGAGGACGTTAAATTACATCATCCTTGGGCTATGCTCAAGCGAAGATCAGATCCATGGGTGGCGGGTCCTTTCTCCCTTGCTTTGGTCACATGTGGTGTAGACCTCTTACTCAGACTACATGAATGTGGTTACGAGGCTGTGGGTTACACAGATGACTTGGCAATTATAGTTACGGGAAAATTCAACAGTACTGTCTCGGACGTACATGCGATTCTAGTAAAATCCGAATTATGGGATTACGTAATGGCGCAAAAATTTTTGCGGCATCAGCGACTCCTGAGCAACAAGCCGAGTTTACCACAAGAACATGATGGCCAAAGCCAAACTCTTCCTTCTAATTTCACCGCACGAGCTAAAAAAAGTAAATAAATGTTCTACATCAAAGCAAGTATGGGATAATCTTAAAGGGACGTACCAAAGCACCGGCCCAACCAGAAAAGCAACTCCCCCAAAGCAACTTGTACTGGAAAAAGCCTCAACGACAGAAGGTTCCAAAGACCATCTAAATAACTTCCCCGACATAGTGGACAAATATATATGGGGCTGCCAGATATCTCCGTTGCTAAACCGGGACACTTTGGCAAATCTAACACAATTGGCACAGAGAATTTTTCTTATAAAAATGCAGTTTATACTACATCAAAAAACATAAAAATAAGATTTCTATACTTTGTGCAAAACTTGGAAAATTTCAAGGAATTTTGAAAATGAAGTTTTGTTCCATACAAAATATGTTCGACTATTCATTTTGTATGGCAGACACTGTCAGCAAAAACGAAATTGCTAGAAATCAACGCGATTTTCTAGCTACTTCAGACTCGCACTTTATTAATTGGCTAAAAAGCTACATTTTCAAAAAGATCTGATGAAAAATTCTCTGAGCTGATAATTTTGTACGGTACTGTACTTATAAGTAAACTAGGTTTCATAAAAAAAATGTAAGTACAAGATAACATTAAAAAATCAGTCATATTTTTCGTTGCCATAAATTTGTTTCAACTTCTGACTTTTCCTTAATATAATTGTAAAACTCTGTACACGTCATTTTTAACGTATGTACATATATTGAGCGAATTTCTTTCCTTAGTCCATTGAGATGAAATAAGGGAAACAATTCTTCTACATTAGGAGCTATGACTAGGTTTGGCGTAGGTGTATTAAACAAGATGTGATGGACAACTCAGTGAGGCTCTCTTTTAAGGTAATATAACCTCGAAAAATATAAACAAATGAAAACTCTTCTGTGAAAGCGGGAAGGAATTTATACTTTCTCTTTGGCCTTTTCTAGGAGTAATTAAAACTCTATAAACACACATTTTTATATTCTATAAACTTTGTCGCGAAAACTTACATTGGAAGTAAAGCACACATGAAAATAAAACGAGCAAATAAAAAAGTAAGTGCGCCTGGGCCACACTAGAGAAGTGAAACTTACGTTACTTATCTATTTTGTCTCATAACCAATGTATACATACACACATCTGCTTTTGCTTAAGGTTATATTTTTTCTCTTTTTTCTATCTAGATCCCTACCTCTACCCCTGTTCGTTTTATTAACATTCATGTTATTCGGTTTTTCCATTATATTCATTTTTATCTTTATACTCCATCGATAACTAAATCCATAATAACGTCGCAACAAAATATCGGTAACAAAACCGATAGATAGATAACAAATCGATAGCAAAATCGATGACAAATTCGATAAAAAATTCAACAGCAACATCGATAATACCATTCGTAACAAAATCGACAAATATCGATAATTAAATCGATAAATATCGATAGCAAAATCGATGACAAATTCGATAAAAAATTCAACAGCAACATCGATAATACCATTCGTAACAAAATCGACAAATATCGATAATTNAAACCGATAGATAGATAACAAATCGATAGCAAAATCGATGACAAATTCGATAAAAAATTCAACAGCAACATCGATAATACCATTCGTAACAAAATCGATAACAAAATCGACAAATATCGATAACAAAATCGATAAATATTGATAACAAAATCGATAAATATCGATAGCAAAATCGATAAATGTCGATAACAAAATCCATGATATCGATAACAATGTCGATTAATATCGATAAACCAATCGATAAATATCGATAACAAAGTCGATGAATATCGATAACATAATCGATAAATATCGACAACAAATTCGCTAAAAATCGATAACGAAATCGATAAATATCGATAACAAAATCGATAAATATCGATAACAAAGTCGATGAATAGCGATAACAAAGTCGATAAATATCGACAACAAAATCGATAAAAAAAACACAAAATAGTTAAAAATATCGATTAAAAAATCGATAACAAATCAATAAAAATTTCGATAACAAAATCGATGCAAATATCGATATCAAAACCGATAAAAATATGGATTATTTTAGCGATAAGTCTCGAGAATCCCGCAAATTTCTAAAATTCCAAAATAGTTCCCAGATTGAGTCTCTGTGTCTCTCTCTATATCTTTTCCTTTTCAATTACCTTTATTTTAATCTTTCTTCCCCTATCTTCGTCTTTACTTTTATCGGTATCCTCATCCTCATCCTCATCTTTATTTTTACTTTTATTTTTATCATTTTCTTCATCTACATATTCCCCTTCACCTTTGCCCTTATATATATAAGTAAAGTGTTTAAATTTACCTTGGTCTTCCTTTTTGCCTTTATCTTTACGCCACTTTGTTTTTGTTTTTATTTTTACCTTTGCCTTTACCCTTTTCTTTATCTACGTACGTACTCACCTTTACTTTCATTCTTGTATTGGTATTTTTCTAAGTTTTATTCTTTAACCTTTTACTAGCAATTTTTGTTAAATTAATACCATACACTCAAGAAGCACTTGTTTCAGCCCCAATAATTTCCGTTGCACCAGTTCCGTTGCACCATTTCCGTGTGCAATTTCCTTTGAATTTGCCAATTTACTCCCAAACAACCAACCGCCGCTAAAGAAGTTTCACTTCAAAAACTTCTGCAATTAAAATCTGGACACTTAAACGAAATCCAGGACATTTTAAGGTTGGACGGGGACACCGGGACAAACAATCTAAAACCGGGACATGTCCGGGACGTCTGGCAGTCCTAGCTTTATAGCCTTCCGTCAAATTTCAGAATAGCTATTGAATCCAAAGATAAACTTCCTACCCCTGAAGAACTCAAGGTCAAAATAATTAAAAAAAATTACGCGAGAAATAGCACAAAAAGTGGCGAAGGAGCATTTTACGCAAAGAAAAACACAAGCGCATACTGTCAGCCATCCATAAAGAAAAGCCATACAATAGAATCATGCTGGAGTAAAAAGAAACCAAACCAAAGTCTTGGTAAGACTTTCAATATAACACCCACCTGCATGAGCATTACCTCTCCAGATTCATGGTGTATAGACAGTGGATGTACTTCCCACATGTGTGCCCAGAAAGATCATTTCGATACTAGAGCGCTGAAACTGGAACCCTAAAGCTAGCTTCAAATAGTCACACCGTTAAAGTCGAAGGAAATGGCAAAGTCCAAATCAACATTAACGACTACACCCTGTATGTACCCACGCTGTCAACAAATCTATCGTCAGTATCCAAAATCACAGAAAGAGGATTCATCGTTACATTCACAAAAGATAAAGGCCTTATCAAAGATAAATATGGTCATACCATATTGCTCGCTGAAAAAGAACATGGCCTTTATTATACAAAAGATGGAAAAGTAAAAATGATTCACACTACTTAAAGTAACATGCACCTTGTTTATATGGCATCAAACGCGGTATCGAATTAACTCGTGTCAGTGTAGATCGCTTGAAATGCAAGTGTTTATATGCAACAAAGAAATGAGTCGATCGTACACGATTTCAAGCAGAGTTCATCCCGATGCAACCCTGTTAATACATGCGTCAATTCTTGAAAATAATAAACATGAAAAAAATTATAATTAAAGACCCAGATAGCTATGAAAAAGGATATTAGCTATTAATTTTATAAGAAAGCTTAGCCTAAATGTAATTTCAAGAACTATTTAAATGTTTTACTTCATACAAAGTTGCATGAAACAACCGTGTGGCAAATCCCGTGTTTATATGCACTCTTAACACGATTCAACAACCCTTAACTCGCATTCAAAATGTGATCAAGGTGGCACGGCTAAAAGTTTCAATTCGATTTAAGAATGTGTTTACATACAACATGGTTTGACTTAAGGCGATGGCCCAATGCAGACTTGCTTTGCACGCCTTGTTTGCTTTAATTTGGTTTGATTCAGGGTTGAAAAATGGAAATTTGAGATTGTACCTAATATCATAAAATAAATGTACCTAAATGAGACAGATTGTACCTAAAAAAGTTACATCATTCATTTGTAGTTTTTTTTTATAAATGTTTTTTAAAACATGTATACAAAAGATGGATGCTTTTTTTTTTAACTGAGCCTATATCTATGGACTACATGTAATCTAATGGGAATCGGAGAAGCGATGTTTTTGTCTAATTTTGGCTACTGAAAAATATTGGCGAAAAAGACAAAAAACACACTTTGCGAAGTGTACTTCTTTATCCAGCTTTTTATAAAACAACAGGAAAAGTCTGCTTATTTATCCGATTCCTTTCGATAGGTGCAGCAAGTCTAGAGAAAATAATCAAATTGCAGGAAGTAACTTCGAAAGCATTTTAAATATATTTCCAGAAATCAAAAAGCGAATATGGGTCAAATAGCTATAGTTCTCATCTAAAGAAAATATGAAATTTGAAGACATCCTAGACACTGAACTGTGTGTGTGAATAAAGGCTGGTTTTCATTATGTCATATTTTGACAACAAAATTTGTCGCCATATTTTGACACAACTTTCTTTCCTTTATCCCTACCTTTATCGATGATATTATGGGCCAAAAACTTACAAATAGCCGCTTTAGCAGCGGATGTACACGCCTGAAAGCCTATTCTGATCTAAATCAATCAAAAGATCATCTTTTAGTCCCATTTGACAATTTGTTTTCACTCATTTGACCGCAAATGCCATTGAATTTGACTTAGTGAAAATAACCGTTAAAATTAATAGAAAAAAATACGAATTTGAGGATAGCTAAGCAAAGTGTTAATTTTTGTAGTGGCTGCTCTAAATGCAATGTAAAATGTTTAAGATAATACATAATATGACTTTTTTAATTTCTTCCTTTTGACCACTTTTCTTTAAAATTGTTTATTCCTCAAAATGAACGGTTAAGGAAAAAGAAAAAAAACTAAAAATGCATCTGATCAAAAGATGATTGTACCTAAAATCTAGTGGCTGTACCTAATGTACCTTTAAGTCATCAAACGTCGGAAAAAGGTACAATTGTACCTACTTTTTCATCCCTGGTCAGCAGCTTCAAAGGCAGCCCCTTCACCGCCAGGAGCACCATCAGAAAACTGTGTTTATAAATGATCTAAAACTGTTAGTATACATCAAAAGAAGGGTAAATTGATTACCTTTCTTTTGATTATAATATCGCTGAAATCGCTTTACTTTTTTATAAAAATGTTGCACCTTTTGCAAACATCTATATGTTAGCAGTGAAAAGGTCAAATTTTTCAAAATTGTAATAAAACTGAATTTTTGTGGCCTGTGTAAATGATTTGCAATTGTTAATATATATCAAAAGAAAGGCAAATCGATTACCTTTCTTTTGAGTGTAATACTGTTAAAATCGCTTCACTTTTTTATGCAAATTTTGCAACTTTTGAAAACATCTAAATGTAAGCAGTGAAAAAGTCAAATTTTGCAAAGTTGTAATAAAACTGAATTTTTGTGAACCAGTGTAGATGATTTGCGACTGATAATATATATCAAAAGAAAGGTAAATCGATTACCTTTCTTTTGATTATAATATCATTGTTAAAATCGCCTAACTTCTTTATAGAAATTTTGAAAACATCTATATGCAAAGGAGTAACACTAATAATAAGAAATCAAGCAACCACATAACTATGTATGTTAAAATATATGTAGTAACAATGTTAGTTATAAAATTTATTAATAATATAAATTATTAGTTTAATTATTGTTTTCGTTGACATTTCTTTCATCCTTTGTTTACAGTTTTGCTACGAAAAAAACAAAACCAAAATCTTTTTCTTTCATTTTCTTATTATTAGCAAACTTTATCTTTTATGTATATTTTAATTTGGACAGCCAATTATCTAAAAACCAGAACTTCTTGGACCAACCGGCTAAATTTGCAAAAAACTACTAAAAACGGCTTAACTGTTTCAACTAAATTTCATATGTTTTATTTACTTTCACTTTTACTTACTTTTTTGACGCATTTCAGTGTTGGTTCTTTTAATTCAAGTTGGCCTTCGGTTTTTGGAATTTAAATAAGTTCTCAGCAAAGAAAAAAAAGTTTAAATAAATCCGTATGTATACATAGTGCTTGAAAATATCAATTTTTCCCTAACATTAAAACTTGAAGCGTGGGCAACAATGATGTTTTACAATTAATGCAGAATTGAATGTGAGCTATCTGGGAAGACAATACCTGTAACATTTATTATTGGCACTATATCCAAACACAAACAAATTGTTATTGACTAAGTTATTTTAAATTTAAGTTATTCATTACAAACATTTTATAAAGAAAATCCCCGCTACGGCCTTTAGCAAAAATATATTCATTTAAAATAAAAATAAGCGAAATGGGCCCAATTTTATATAACCCTGCCTCCGCCGAAAAGGCTAGTAGCCATTTCTAACAGATTTTGGATCGCTTAGTCAAAAATGGAAACATATATATTTGAATATTAAGAAAACAAGGTAAATAGCAAATTCGGCTAAAAACGGCTAATTGCTTTTACAAAACGGCTAACAAATCGGCTTTCGGCTAAACTGCAATTTCTCTGGCTGTTTGCTATCGCAACCGTCTAAATCTAGCCGGAAAACGACTAAAATGTCATCACTGTAAAAAACTAGTGAAGACACCGATTGGAATGAGTGGAACATAAGTTTTCAAGTAGTTTTCAGCGAAAACTAGTTTTCGTTTGAAAGATTTTACATGGACGAAAACACAAATTTAATAGTTGCGTTCCAGATGCTCACGATATTCACGATTTCTCTCTCTCAGTCAGAAGTTAAAGGTTTTAGTCCGAAGTCAAACGATAGGCAGGGTTGCATTTGTAAACAAAAACAGATAGCAAAGAACATTAAGCGCCACGGAGACAATCAAATAAATACGTCAGGCATTGCATATGTGTGAGATTGGCACGTGTCTTGTCCGCAAACGTTCAAATAAACGAGTTAATTCAACAAACAATTTCTTTTTCTTGTCCGCGCACTTGCTCACCACGACGATCAGAAGGCAAGTGCGCTTGTTTTTTGTTAAGCAAAACGCGAGACGGTTGATAAAGATATTTGATCGTCTCCATGGCGCTTAACATTCAAAAAATGGAAGTAGTTACAGGAAAAGTGGTTTTTCGCGTTCCAGGTGATTTTTATTTTTTCTCTCTTGCTCCTCTCTTTCAAGAGAGTAATTTTGTTATTTGACAGTTTTACAGGTTTTTACACGAAGTTATATGGAACGCAACTAATAACAAGGTGTCGTCAATAGCGACGTGTTTGTTGTAATTTTGACAAGATCGGCGTGCTTATTTTCAGTGCTGCCGATCTTAATTTTTATACAACTATTCGTTGGGAAATAGTATCTAAAATGTTCCGTTTTAGTAATTCGTTTTATCGCGATTTTTAAAGAACTTGGTGTTTTCGGAACGATATTAATGTTTAAAATTGATGGATTTGTAAAAGTTTTGTCCTCAAAATGTAAAAAAAAGTAAAAGATATCGTGGTTATCAATGGAAAAAGACGTACACAAAACTCGTATGGAAAGGCGATTTTTTATATTAAATAACTTTTGCTGCATTGTCATAATACTGAGCCAAATGGACAACTGATACACTAGAATAGAGTAACTGTATGGTTAAATTAGGAATTCGCTTATATTATCGATATTTATGTTTTAATCTATTTAAAAAATCATTTACACTCTTATAGGAAATTGCCTTATTTTACCGCCTTTACTTTTTTAAAGTTACAATATATGTCCAAGCTGTGTAGAGCTGCCGACACAAACATATATTCAGGCTTATAAGCCTGCAATTATACATTTTTCTACTTTTAATTTGAAATAGTATGCACCAACGGATTAAAAGTAGTAAATAATTAACACCTTTTCTACTACTTTAAAATGCGTGACCAGAATAGACCTGCCGAAAAAGTGAGGTTAAGTAACTGACAACACCTTGTTATTATCCCACCATGGAAAACCAGTTTCAGCAACGAAAACATGTTTTCAATGGCAGTCCGAACATGGCATAAGGTTATTTTGAATTGGCCGTGAAGAAAAGGCAATCCTGCGCCGGCTCACGTGGGGAATATTAGAGGAGAGCAGCTATATGTTTTCCTAACGAAGTATCTGATTGAGTGCGACAGTGATGCAAGGCTCACACGTACAGGGAGAAACTGGTGACAATCTGCACACTGCCCATACAAAATTCACCAGATTTGTCACCAGTTTTGAAGTGACCGAAACTCGCGGTTTCACCAGATTTTTCACAACTTTTGGCGGGAATGTGATATAAGTTGTGTTTTCGTATTCTCCAGCAAACAAATATCCAGTAACTTGCCAGTAACCAAATTTCGGAGAGTAAGAAAATATTTACTCCCAATGGGAGAAGTATGCAAGAAAGTACGAAAACGCAAAACCAGCAAGAAGTTGCAAGTTTTATGAACAGCTGATTAATTTGTTATTTTCCAACGCAATTTTCTAAGAAAAATAGTATTTCCCATCTTAATATATATTTAAATAGGTTTATTTTGTCAATTGCAACTCTAAACGCACCACAAACAATTCTTTTGTTAATGGGAATTGCATTAAGCATCATGTCATCAGCTGTTTTTCTTACTAGCAAATAGTTGCTAGTAAAAATGTATCCAGTAAAAATCCAGTAAAACTTGCACGTTAAGCTGTAATTTTTGCTCTCCCAATTTCCCCTCCTTTGCTAGTTTCTTGCAAGTTTTTGCGTACGAAAACGACATCCAGTAAAAACCAGTTAAATTAGTACTGGCGCACTATCCAGTGCGTACGCGAACAAGGCTATATTTACAGTACTTATTGCGTATAAGAAAACAGAAATCTCACAGAAAACCTTTCTTTAATGCAACAATAAAACAACGCAACAAAAAAACCATGAAAGTAAAAGCTTAATGGCCTTATTCATAAAAAATAAAGTAAGTTTAAAGAGCTTTATAAAATTCATAATTTTTCAGTGTATAAACGTTTTTTAAAGCTACTTTATTATTTATGAATAAGGCCATAAAACTTTCTACGAAAAATTTTATCCAAATTTAGAACTTTGTTGTCAGAAATTTTAGAAAACTTTTGGGTATGCAGTTGTATAGTCCATTCAATTTTAGGATTACAAAGTGCCAGTGCTGCTAAGAATTCGCGTTGATTTTTAATATTTTTTTATTTTTATAAAAATATATACATATTGGATGTACAAAAAATTTTAGTATGAAAGAAAAAGTGCAACACCTTCAACAAAAGAAGTTCTCAAAAAGCAACACGAATTAAATGGACTATAAAACTACATAGCCGAAAAATCATCGCTCAATCGTTAACCCTGAATTACGAATTGTAATTCCCTTTATTCCTAAAGTATTTGCAGGTTACAATGTCCAACTTGCGCAAATTTACTTGTAACTAGTATTCAGGCGCTGTTGCGAATATTGTTGTGGTCTAGAAATGACGGATGATTCTTTGCATATTTACATTTTGGAATTCAGAGTAAATTATAATTTAGTAAATTTGTTCATTTTCACTGACATCATTATTATACCCGAGCGCACTTGTGCAGTTCTGCGCAAAAATACTTCCGGTCGCCTTCTCCGGCAACACAGAAAGGAGAATTATACTTCGTAAGAGTTATAATCCCTAAGCGCAACCGAAGGCCGCCTACGCAGAAAAAAGTTCTGCGCAAAAATACTTCCGCCCTTCTTTTCCGGCAACACAGAAAGGAGAGTTCTACTTATTAAGGGTTATAATCCCTAAGAGAGAAGTTCGTTTTCATGTATGCACTATTTCGGTTTTTGTCATATGCATTATTTCGGTTTTGAATAGAAACTGTACATATATGCATTACTTCGTTTTTTTTTCATATACGTTATTTCGGTTTTCAACCGAAACTGAGCATATATGCATTATTTCGGTTTTCTTCATATGCATTATTTCGGGTTTGAACAGAAACTGTGCATGTATGCCAAGAATGATAGAATACAAGATTGCGCCGATCAGAGAAGATTTTTGAGAATAACTTTTGTGTGACGTCACACTGGTGCAATTGCGAGAGAGAAATGCCAAAACGCGAGCAAGAATGGAANAAGAAGAAAAAATGTTGCAAGGAAAACGTAAACAAGTTGCACAAGTGTGACGTCATGCAAACAACGATTCTGTCAAATTCGTTAAGAGAGGAATAGCGGTCCGAGATCCGCGCAACCTTTGTATTAGGTTCATTCCTTATCTTTTTGGACTAAAATCTGAAAAGTGTCAAAATGCCAGAGCGTAAGCAAAATGCGCTCACTTAAAGAGAATAACATGAAAAGTAAAGGAACGCAAA
>NW_016158247.1:150208-150493 GCF_001687245.7 Rhagoletis zephyria | reverse complement strand
AAAGAGCCAAAATGTTCTAAGCAAAGAGAAAGTAAAAAGAGCCGCGCTTCGCTAAGCAAAGAGCCGCATTTGGCCATGTGTGCAAGGTTTATATATAGAAGGTTGCGCAATGCACAGGTCCGTTATTCTTCTAGCAAAGTTTGGGCGACAACAACAGCGAAAACAACAAGCAGCGAAAACAACAGGCAGGGTAAAAAACATAAAATTGAACTGAAGACAAGTAATTTTTAGCAAAAAAAAAACCGACTTCAACTCCCATATAAAAAAATATATATATATATATAT
>NW_016158247.1:146284-150134 GCF_001687245.7 Rhagoletis zephyria | reverse complement strand
AAAAAAAAAAAAAAAAAAAAAAAAAGATTCCGACGAACTGATAACCTCCTCCTTTTTTGGAAGTCGGTTAAAAAGTGATTTCAAACGAATTGTAATCGATAGCTTATTCCAAAATACATTTAAAGTTAATTTTAACCAAGTTTTTACTCATGCCTTTGAGTCGAAAAAGCCACAAAACCTGATTTTTCGCAGCGACCAATTTTTGAGAAATTTTCACTTAAACTTACTATATCTCAGACATTTGTATATCGATTGTTTTTAAATTTGTACACAATAAACTAGATTCTATTCTAAGAGCGTTTATCTACACTTCTTAATACTTATTAAAAACAAAATGGCAGATATTTGATCTTTTTTATAAAAATTAAGGAGGTGGTTTTTTCAAATGCAAAAGAAGTGTTATGAAGTTTAAAATTTTTGTTTTGTTTTAATGCAGCATTATAGACAAATATATACGGAAATTTTTGGGAAAGTTTCAAGTTTAGAGAACAAGTAGTTCTCAAGTTATAACATTATGGTGACCAGCGTTGCCGCTTTGGTAATTTTTAACCAAATTTGGTAATTTTTTTCTTTATTTATCAAGTTTGGTAATTTGGTAATTTATTTTTCAATTTGGTAACTTTTTCGATTCGGTCTTACATGGTTCTGATTCCACATTAGTAAGTGGCCCGTAAGCGTTTCCTTTTATAGAAATACCAGGTAATCCTGAAAATTTCGCAAGGTGAAAATTGTTCCAGCGTTCCTTGGCTACTAGAATGGTGTGTTCTTTAACAAACTGCTTGAAAGTGGCTTTTGCTAAGTATATCCACCGTGCCCTTTCCTGGAAGGTTTTGGGTGGTTGTTGTTGTTGTAACAGCATACATATTCCCCAAAGAGATTTTGGGGAGTGTTGTTGGAGTGACAGTCCTTGGCCAGATATAAATCTGGGTTGTTCCTGTTACGTAGACCCGACTGTCGTGGGAACCTACCTTTCCCTGTCAGTTGCAATTACCATCAATTGTCCGGTGTACCCGGCAACCATATATATGAGTAGAATTCTACGAAAATATGATATGTTCTCGTTCAAAAAGCTACGGCATTCAGCGGGGAACTTCACTCTGTCTATGGCTGCGTTTCTTTATACATTCCGGATAATCCAATTTCACAGCCGGAATAAACAGAATCGTGAAATATACGTCACATATTACTTTAAGTATTATTATTTAACATAAATATAGTATATCAAAGATTCTGTTTCCGGCTGAAACGGTTACCGAGAATGTATAAAGAAATGCAGCCTATGTGTGAGTCGAAAGCTTTCCTTCAAGCGTTGAATTTTTGATATATTTTCTTGTCACTTGTTTACATACAGTGGTCGAAAAAATTATAGCCGCACCATATTTTGACAAATTTTAACATATTATTAAAAATTACAAAACTTATTTTATGTGCAGAACTGTACAAATATACATGTCGAGCCCTAACTGCCAAAATAACGTAATTATGTATGTTTCTGCACATTAGTTCTGCACATAAAATTAATTTGGTAATTTTTTGTTGAATTTGGTAACTTTTTTCGGTGATTTTGGTAAAAAATAAAAAAATTGCAACACTGATGGTGACACCCACGAGCGGGTGCTCGCCTCTAGATGACAAATATTTTTACATAGCACTTGTACAAGAAATTTTGGAAGCAATATTAAGTGAAATTTATCAGTGTAATATAACGTAGTTCTTTGTTATAAATTTAATAGACATACTTACACACCTACATATGTACCTACATATGTATGTATGCATATAACTACATACATAGTGAAGATAGTTATTAGTTACGTGATTGTTTTACAATATTCGCAATGTTTTAAATAATATATTTTTCCTTAATTTTGCACGAAAATAATTTTCATATTTTAACAAAAACCATATGCATAAAACTTTCAAACTTTTTGCAAAACTTACAAAAAATTGTTACAAACTTTCATCAAAATTTTTAATAACAGTTTGTAGCTCATTAAATTTCAGGGAATAAAATGCAAGCTTCAAGTCGCTTCCAGTTACCTTTGATTTTTTAGATTTTTTTTCTAAAGGGTGTTACATATTTTCTTCCATGAACAAAATGTAGTTTTGCATGGAAGAAAACCCTCAACACCGTTGAGAAAAAAAAATAAAAATCAACGCAATTGAAACTTGCACTTTGTAGCAGGGTTGTTGCGAATATTCGCATTTGCATTCGCAACCGCGGAGCATCCGCATCAATTTTAACATTCGCATTCGCTTTCGCATTCGCAATAATCAATGCGGAGCTTTTGCGAATGCGAATGTTGTGCAAGTGCACCGATAAAACGTATATCTGGCGAACAAAATGACAAACTGTAGCCAATATTTTTTGCCTGTGGTCGTTGGAGTATTTGTGTAACAAAACTGGTCAAATGTGATAAATATCAACTTTGATAAAAATGTCTTTAAACTTATTATTTCTTAAGCTATATAATCGAGCAGTTATACAAGTTCCCACTTCTACTTGACCTTTGACGTACGTCAAAGTCAATACCTGCATTTCTTTCTTTATTATGATTTTTTTGGACCAATCTTAAAAAAACTACTAGACAAAAAAAAGAAAGTGTGCACTGTAATTTCAAACCAAATTGTCGTGATTTGCTCTTGATGTTACATATCGTCACCTGAAATGCACAAAGACGTAACAAACATCGTCGCTGAAATACAAAAAGTCGTAACTAATAAAAAATTCAAAATTCAGTTTTTGATTGATATGACGGATTTCATCGAATTTCAACTCCCACATCAGTTATGGTGTTGTTACGTCTTTTTGCATTTCAGGTAAAGATATATTCGTTTCAATCATTTCAAATGTGGCTCTTTGGGAAATTTATTTTAAGGAAAAATTTTCAAAACAGTAATTTTGTTTACTTGTCGGGCAATATTTTTTCATAGATAAATATGTACATTGGATCCTTGCCTAAAGACCTCTGTGGTAAAACTCTCCCCCTACGTCTCCCTTCTTTGCTATTTAAAGTGAAAGATTAAGCTCCTACAATAGGGATTTCCAGCAGAAATCTTCAACATTTAGGTATAAAGAGAATCGATGCTGAAATATTTAAAAAGCTATAGGTCCGACCTTTAATTAGGTACGAATTACGTAACTGTCTGAAACCCTCATCATTCGTGATTCCAATAATTCAAATGATTATAAAAAATCCGATCGATTCGGCTGGCAGCCAGGATCTTAAAAACAGAATTTTGTTCAAAATTTTCATTCCTGGAAAATAATAATTTATTTTCCATATCCACCTATCTAGCTCGCTATAAGCACAAATTCTCCAAACCAGTCGCAGAAGACCCATTAAAATGAATTACAAAAACTAAAATCGAAAAACGCTGATGACGTTACAAGTTCCCGAAATTTTGAAACTGCTAAAGGAATGAGAATGAAGAATTCTTTTAAAAAAAACAGCAAAACCTGACACATCTGGTTTGGTTTGTAAGCGCTGTTTAAACAACGATCTACCATTATGCTAGATTCTTCAAGTGAACATGAAAGTCAGGAGGATACATCCGACTTTTGCAGCCCCGATGCAATTCTCATTACTTTTTATTAAATAAAATTCTCAATTTTTAAATTCAAGTACTAAGTAAAATAAACATTATTAAAAATTACTAACCTTTAAATTTTTTTATTTACCTAAATAACTTAGTTTACTTACCTGGTTATTTCTTAAAAATACTTGACATCCGCATTCGCATTCGCATCCGCGGATGTTAGCTGTTAGACATCCGCATCCGCGTTCGTATCCGCGGATCTCTAAAATTTTACATTCCCAACATCCCTACTTTGTAGCACTGAAATTGA
>NW_016158247.1:141516-146259 GCF_001687245.7 Rhagoletis zephyria | reverse complement strand
ACATGTGTATATCTTGGTAACCGCTGCACCAATTTCTTCCAAACTTGGCACAGTTGTTGGCCTTGGTACAGCATAAAAAATCGCCGAAACTTTTTAAAATCGGACAATAACCACGCCCACATCCCATATAACGGCAATTTAGAGAAATACAAAATCTTCAATAAATCAGTAAATATTGAAGCTGATTTATTCAAAATTGATGCTTGCAACAATTCTTTACCAAGAAATACGTTTATGGTAAAATTTTGGAAAATGGGCGTGGCCCCGCCCACTTATGATCACATATATGTATATCGGTAACCGTTCTACCCATTTTGTACCAAACTCGGTGTGGTTATTGTGCTTGCCACATATAAGCAAAACGTTGAAAATTATTGAAATCGGACTAAAATAACGGCCGCTTCTCATGTAACGGTAAATTTCAGAAATGCTTGAAACTTCAATATTTCAAAATTGAAGGATGCTAATTTACTCAAAATTGATACACCCCGGCTTACCATCTAGCGGAAGGTTTCGGAAAGGTGAAAAAACATATATTTAATACTTGCACCGAGTATTTAATGTTCGGCTCCGCCCGAACTTAGACTTTCTTACTTGTTTTATTTACATATTGTTTGTTAATATTTAAAGATTATAAAATTGTTCAGTGTAGATGCATCGACCTGCAGAGGCTCGCGTAGTATTCCATAACGTAATCCAAGCTCTTTACTTTCTACGGGTTTTTTCATGTTTATTTTTTGATTTATCTAATTTTCTAATGCAAAATGTTTCTAAGCGCAAGTTAGCACTGCGAATTTTCTCGATTGCATGTTTTTAAGATTTGGCGTGAAAATTCCGGTACGCATTCCCAGAAAATTCAAAATGTGCTGGATGCAATAGCGAAAGATATTGAATATGAGGGTTCTGAGCCAGATATGAGTTGCAAAAATGTATTAATTACAATGTATTAATTAAAATGTAAAAAATTTGCATTGTATTGACAAAGATCCAAACGCCAAAAATCAGCAGTTTTGAAAATTTATTCCAATTGGCTCGAAACGAAAGAAATCATTTCATTAAAACATCAACCAACAGTTTCCACCAAATCAAATCGTGGGCGTCCGAAAATAGATTTTCTTCAGCGTCGGCGAACATATCGGGATAAAATTTTTACCCTAAGGTCTGTTAAGAATAAAAACTGTAATATGTAAAAGAGGGCGGGGTTGGACACGCCCACATAAAGTCATGTGAAAAATAACACTATGCGACAGTCAAAATCGGGATGGGATGCAACCAACGGGAAATGTTTTATCGGTCAAAAACAAGTTATACGTGTCCCGGCGTTTCTCTGAGATATATATATAACTATCATATAGGGGAAATCGTCACCTTTGGTGGTCTTTTTTTGACATAACTCGAGAACCACTAGTCCGATTTTGCTCAAACAAATTTAAAAAAATTAAAAATTACAATTCCTTTAATCTGTTCATCTAACGTTTTTCTATATAATCAACAGTGGCAAAACTGTTGATTATATAGAAAAACGTTATATGAACAGATTAAAGGAATTGTAATTTTTAATTTTTTTTAATTTGTTTGAGCAAATTCGAACTAGTGGTTCTCGAGTTATGTCAAAAAAAAGACCACCAAAGGTGACAATTTCCCCTATGTGATAGTTTCTAACTTGAAATCGATATATCTCGATTCCTAGACATGACCCAGCGAAACGCCGGGACACGTATAACTTCTTTTTTACCGACATAACTTTCCCCGGTAGTTTGAACCCTTCCCGATCATTGACCCCTACCATTTGTCTCACAGTGTAATAGGGACACCACATTATGACCAGTTTCGGCTATTTTTCTTTTGTTTGTTTAATTTTTTTTTTTTATAAAAATACAACTCACTATCTAACAAAAACCATGTAAGTCCAAATTTCAAACTTTTTAAAAAATAGAAAAATTCAACAAAATTTTAAAAGAACACCAATTTTTTGAAATAAGAACTTTTAGAAAAAAGATAAGAATGCAGTTTTATAGCCCACTGAATTCTAGCTAAAGAAAGTGCAAGTTTCAAGTGGCTAAGAAATCGCGTTAATTTCTGATAATTTTTTTTCTGGCGACGTCACTCATTTTCTCCGATTCAAAGTATGTTTGACAATTTTTTTTTTTATGGAAGCAAATCGTAACACCATCCGCCAAAACAAAAATATCAACAATCAACGCAAATTTTTAGCCACTTCAAACTTGCAATTTCTTAAGCTAGAATTTAATATAACTATAATATAGCTATAAAACTGCACAACTAGATGCTTTCTAAAAGTTCTTATTAAAAGGTTTGGTGCTGTAAAATTTTGTTGAATTTTCCTATTTTTTTACAAAGCTTGAAATTTGGACATATGTACATATATCCAACGCAGAACCACTCTTGCCACCAAGTGCTACTTTGGACTGAGTAGGCAATTCAGGAGTAAAGTCCTCTCTCGACGTACGAAAACCACGCACTATAAGTCACTCATCATGGCCATGCTGGTATATGGCGCAGAAGCATGGACAATGACAACATCTGATAAGGCGGCTCTTGGAGTGGTTGAGAGAAAAGAAAGATTTTGCGGAAGATTTACGGGCCTTTACGCGTTGGCGACGGCGAGTACCGCAGACGATGGAACGATGAGCTCTATGAGCTTTACAACGACATGAACATAGTACAGCGAATTAAAATACAGCGGCTCCGCTGGCTTGGCCATGTCGATGGAATGGACTCCAACGCTCCAGCTCTGAAAGTATTCAACTCGGAACCCGCTGGTGGTAGCAAAGGAAGAGGGCGGCCCCCACTGCGATGGAAAGATCAGGTGAAGAAGGATTTGGCTTCACTTGGCGTTTCCAATTGGCGTCAGTTGGCACAGAGAAGAAACGACTGGCGTGCTTTCGTGAACTCGGCCAAAATCGCTTAGGCGGTTACAGCGCCAAAAAAAAAGAAGAATCTCTTTTTCTAATTACAGATTAAGGACTTAAGCTCGAGGATAATCTTTTTATAAGTAAACTCTCGTCTTCTCTTTGTGCAATCTTGTATTAGCTCTGATCCAGTACTCNCGTGAACTCGGCCAAAATCGCTTAGGCGGTTACAGCGCCAAAAAAAAAGAAGAATCTCTTTTTCTAATTACAGATTAAGGACTTAAGCTCGAGGATAATCTTTTTATAAGTAAACTCTCGTCTTCTCTTTGTGCAATCTTGTATTAGCTCTGATCCAGTACTCAATGAACTTAAAGGTTTTTACACGAACTTGTCGGAAGGATACCGTACTCCAAAATCATGTAAATGAGAGCGATTTTTGCAGAGTTGGGTAAAGAATGAAGTTGCAAGATTTTACCCGATGCCCTTTTGTTCCCGTACTTTTTGCTGTTACTCACTTTTTACTCTCGCTTCAGAAAGTGATTTTGCTGTTTAACATTTTTACAGGATTTTACACGAAAAGTATTTATTGGATCAGGGCTATTATATCATCCATACATAGGTATATTATACATATATTCACATATGTTCATCAGTTATGTTGTTGTTGTTGTTGTTGTTGTTGTAGCGGCACTACTTAGCCCCGCTTTTTTCGGGTCAAAGTTCAATCATTTTCGTCAAGCTCAACTAATGGGAGGCCCAGGAAATGAGCTGTTTCAGTGGGTTCGGACCAGAGGGAGAGGGGTGTTAGCTGAGTCGGATTGAGCTGGCATGTAAAGAGGTGGTTAGTGTCGTGTGGGGATTCTCTACATGCCGGGCACTCATTGGGGATATTGGGGCCGAGTCCGGACAAGTAGCTGTCTACAGTATCCAGACCGTAATTGAGCCAGGGTAACGCGGTTCTCTCTTGGCAGTTGAAACTCCGTCTCTTCTACAGGTGGTAATTGGGCTCCTATTACGGCATTCATAGGTCGAGAGTCAAGGTAGATGGTAACTGACTCTCTATGAATGTCGTTGATGGCTCGTCTGAATGTCGTCGGGTCTATACGAATAGGTGCCCCCTGACGTGCCTAGGCGGAGGCTCCTCCTGAAGCAAAGGTCTGTTTGGGTGTTCACTTCTGTGACACCCCACCAGAAATTGCTTACAAAGCATTTTGTTGTGTTCCATTACGGGGAGCACTTGGGCCTCGCTTTGTAGGTGGTGCTCAGGCGTCATCAGAAGGCACCCAGTCGCTGTCCGGAGTGCGGCGTTCTGACAAGTCTGTAGCTTCGTCCACTGCGTCCAACTAGTCCCCGGCGTCCAAACTGGCGCAGCATAGTTTAGAACCGGTTGTGTGCGTGGAGGAGGAGAGCAGGCTATCGAAGGTGACCCCTAAAATTTTCGGGTTGTTTACAGTCGGTATTGGTGTGCCATCGTCGTGTATACCTAACTCTAGCCTGCCCTCCTTCGTCCAGGTCGTGAAGAGGGTCGCCGTTGATTTCGTTGGGGAGAGTGTTAGGCTCCTTGCAGTGAAGAATCGTGAAAGGCTGGAGAGATAGTCGTTCACTTTTGAGCAGAGGTCATCAATTCCATTCCCGGATGCCAAAATCGAGCAATCGTCAGGTGGTTGAGGAAGCTTTGAGATGTAGAAGTTAAATAGTAAGGGGTAGAGAACACCACCTTGTGGAACCCCTTGTTTAATCCTTCTTTTGGTTCCGAGGTTTGATCTCGAAAGATTACTGACGACTGTCGACCACTCATATAATTCGCCGACCATCGCTTCAGTCCCTGTGGGAGTGAGGAGGCCTCGATGTCTTCTAGTAGCGTGGAATG
>NW_016158247.1:128145-141505 GCF_001687245.7 Rhagoletis zephyria | reverse complement strand
CGAGGTTTGATCTCGAAAGATTACTGACGACTGTCGACCACTCATATAATTCGCCGACCATCGCTTCAGTCCCTGTGGGGGTGAGGAGGCCTCGATGTCTTCTAGTAGCGTGGACAAGCCGATAAGAGTCTCCTTTGTTGGCGGGCTTCCCCGGTTTAAGCAGTGGGACCACTCTCCCTGATTTCCACACATCAATGATGACAGTGGCCATGGACAGGTTGAGG
This sequence comes from Rhagoletis zephyria, assembly GCF_001687245.7. Classification (NCBI taxonomy): domain Eukaryota; kingdom Metazoa; phylum Arthropoda; class Insecta; order Diptera; family Tephritidae; genus Rhagoletis; species Rhagoletis zephyria. The sequence continues at coordinate 141,281 of NW_016158247.1, read as the reverse complement.
ACCTCCGTTAGGTAAGCTACTCCCTTAGGCCCTAAATGTTTTAGCATCAGCATACAGATTCCGTCGGGTCCAATGGCTTTGGAGGCTTTCGCCTTCCCGATGGCCCCCTTCACTTCACAGCTGGTGAAAACANTTCGCATTTCTTCGGGTCCGACGAAGCGCGACCTTCGAAAGAGATTTCCACTATGTCATCACGCTTCGTTGGGTTAGACAGGGACCTCACGGTTGACCAGAGCTTACTCACACCAGATGTGAAGTTAAAGGCCTTCAAGTGCTCCTCCCACTTTTTCCGCTTATGCTGATTTACCAGTTGCCGAATCTCCAAATTAAGGTCCCTCAGACGAGGGTCCCCGGGGTGGACCTGGCGTAGGTGGTCAAGCTCATTTTCTAGTACAGTGGCTTCGGCCGGGAAATTTGGGCGGACTTCTGTCATACGTCCGGACGGGATGAAGCGAGCCGCTGCGGCAGTGACTACCCTGCGGAACTGGCGTTCACCAGAATGTATGTTTGTGGGTGTGGGAAGGGCGGCGAAGCTGCTCTCGGTGACTTCCGCGAAGCCGTCCCAATCAGCTTTGTTGAAGTTGGTGTAGGTTCGGTGGTCCGCGGGAGCAAAGTCGGTGGGCTTATTGATCGAGATTATTATGGGTATATGGTCTGATGCTAGTGTTAGCATAGGTCGCCATGAAATGCTATTGATCGAACCGGCGCTAGCAATTGTTAGGTCTGGCGAGCTGCTGCAGCTACCCATAATCCTGGTGGGGGCGTCGTCGTTCATGGTGCAGAATGTCGAATCGTCTATCTGCTCAGCCAAAGGGTTTCCCCTACGATCATTGGCCAGGATTGAGGGCCAGAGATCGTGGTGCACGTTGAAGTCACCTACTACCATTCGGTTTTCACCTCTGAGTAGCGCACCTATGTCAGGGTGATATCCTGCCGGGCAGCAAGTGACAGGGGGTATATAGACGTTGAATATTTCGAGCTCGACATCGCCTGACCGGACAGCTATGCCCTGACATTCTAGGGTGTTGTCCCTCGGGTCGATTTCTTCTTCGATAAGCCGATACTGCACTGTGAGGTGTAGGATGAACGCTAGTCCGCCACCATTATCACGCTCGCGATCTTTACGGAGCACATTGTAGGCGGCGCAACCCAATAGAGTTGAGTTGCTGTGCAACTCCGTTTCTTGGACCGCAGCCATCAATATGCCATGCCGACCCATAAAGACTACTATCTCCTCAATCTTACTCTGGAGTCCATTGCAGTTGAGTTGTAGGAGTTTCGTATGCCTTGGGAGGCTAGTCGCGATACGGGGGGTGAGAGAGGAGTGAGGTCTACCTTGGGCCTGTTGCATCTGACGCGCTTGCTGTTGCTGCCTGTTGGTAGGTGGCTGCAATGAGGGCGCTGTTGTCTGTGTCAGCGGTGCTCTACATCATGGGGCACTATTCTGCTCTGGCATACGGTGCAGTTGGTGTGTGCAACCAGGAGCTGCTGGTTGGCTCGCACGCGCGAGTTAGACGGGCCGGTATACTGTGGGGGAAGGGGGGGTTGGGAGGTTGCTGCTGCCCAGAGGAGCTCCTCGGAGCCGTGCAGGCTCTTCGGGTGTTGGGTGCGTTGCGCGAACGGTGAGCCGTGGAGGCTGATTGTGCCGTTTGGTTTGAGCAGCAGGGAGCCACGTAGCTTGTGGTCCACTCCCGATGAGACCATAGTCATCTCGATAGATAAACCATCCGACTTTGCCTCCGCCAAACACCGGACCTATATCAACTTTTCTAAAGCTGATTGGAAAGGTTACGCGGAGTTTACCGAAAACACTTTCACAGCACTCCCCACACCAACCGACGCCCATCTCGGTGAACGTAAGTTCCGCAGGGCTGTCACTGCTGCTGCAGCTCGCTTCATACCGGCAGGATGTATAACGGACCCACGTCCAAACTTCCCTGCCGAAGCGGCTGTTCTAGCGGATGAGCGTGATAGCCTTCATCAGGCCGATCCCGGAGATCCTCGTATCGGGGATCTCAACGCGGAGATTCGGCAAATAGTAAACGTACATAAGCGGAAGAAGAGGGAGGAGCATCTGAAGACCTGTAACTTCACCTCTGGTGTGAGCAAGCTTTGGTCAACCGTGAGGTCGCTATCCAATCCGACGAAGCACGACGACAGAGTCGAAATTTCCTTCGGCGACCATACTTCGTCGGACCCGGAGCGATGCGCGAGCTATTTTAGCCGGCAGTTCATACTACATCCTCCGGTGGACAAAGCCAAGCGTGGAGTGACCAGAAGGCTGGACAAACTGCCAACAACCTGTGCCCCCCTTGCTTTCACTTGCGGTAAAGTTCAGGTGGCCATCGGGAAGGCGAAAGCCTCCAAAGCCATGGGTCCCGACGGAATATGCATGCTGATGCTGAAAAATTTGGGTCCTGCGGGGGTAGCGTAGCTAACGGAGGTCCTCAACTTGTCTATGGCCACTCTCATCATCCCAGACATCTGGAAGGTGGGGAGAGTGGTCCCACTGCTCAAACCGGGGAAACCTGCCAACAAAGGAGATTCTTATCGTCCGATAACACTCCTTTCCCCGGTAGCGAAGACACTGGAGGCCTTGCTACTCCCGTACTTCACAAAACACTTGACCCCAGCGAAGCATCAGCATGGTTTCCATAAAGTGCACAGTACAACAACAGCACTTAACGCCATAAACACTCAGATAACTCGTGGTCTTAACCGAAACCGTCCCTGTGAGAGAACGATTCTAGTAACGTTGGACTTGTCAAAGGCGTTTGACACCGTCTGCCATTCCACGCTACTAGAAGATATAGAGGCCTCCTCTCCCACAGAGGCTCAAACGGTGGTCGGCAAATTATCTGAGTGGTCGACATTCGTCGGTAATGTTTAGAGACAAAACGAGTAAACTGAGGAAAATAAAACAGGGGGTTCCACAGGATGGTCTCCTTTCCCCGCTATTGTTTAACTTTTACATTTCAAAGCTCCCTCAACCACCAGAGAGAGTCTCGATTGTCTCTTATGCCGACGATTACTCGATCATGGCGACTGGGAATGGAATTGATGACCTGTGTTCGTAAGTAAACGGGTATCTCTCCGAACTTTCTCACTTCTTCACTGAAAAGTGTCTAGCCCTCTCCCCTACGAAATCCTCTGCGACCCTGTTCACAACCTGGACGAATGAGGTCAGGCTACCGCTGGGAATTCACGTCGATGACACACCAATTCCGACGGTGAATAACCCCAAACTGCTCGGAGTAACATTCGACAGCCTGCGCTCCTTCTCTGCGCCCGCAACCGCTATTGTCAATAAAGTACAGAGCCGCAACAAGGTCCTCAAGTCGCTAGCCGGCAGTACTTGGGGCAAAGACAAAGAAACGTTCCTGGCAACATACAAGGCAATAGGCCGGCCGGTTTTGAACTACGCAGCGCCAGTGTGGTCGCCGGGGGCTAGTAGGACGCAGTGGACGAAGCTACAGACTGCACAGAACACCGCACTCAGGGCAGCGACAGGATGCCTCCTGATGTCGCCCGAACACCATCTTCACGGCGAGGCGCAAATGCTCCCCGTAAAGGTGCACAACACAATGCTCTGCAAGCAGTTCCTGATCGGGAGCCACAGAAGTGGCCACCCAAACAGACAGCTGCTTGCAGAGGAGCCCTCCCCTAGGCACGTCAGGAGGCATCTATATGAACTGACGGACGAAGTCCAGAGGTTCATCAAGCAACCTCTGGACCCGACAGCTTACCGACTGGCCCTGAACGGCATTCACAGGTAGTCAGTCTCGAGTTATGTAGATTCTAGACCTGTGAATGCCGTTCTGGGCATACCGCCCCCGGACACAGACGAGACGGAGCTTCATCTGCCTCGAGAGACTCGTACGACACTAGCACAACTTCGCTCCGGCTACTGCAGCAGGTTAAACTCCTACGTGAGTAGATTGAATGAGGATGTGCCAAATGAGTGTCCGGCATGCGTAGAGACCCAACATGACTCGAGACATCTCTTCGCATGCCCGGAAAACCCGACAACCCTAACGGCCTTGTCCCTGTGGACGACCAACCCCACAGAAGCTGCACGCTTCCTAGGGCTGCCGATAGTGGAACTTGACGACAACGACTGAGATACCAACCGTCCTGTGCGGGGTTGTTGTAGCCGCAACCACAACAACAACAACATTATAATCAAGTTAAATATAGAAAATACTAAACTCTACTTTTTTATGGGCATTTATTATGTAATAGAATTTATTCCCAAGCGAAAATTTACAAAGGGAAAGGCTTAATAGCCTAATTCTCAAATTTTGAAAAAACATCGATGTTTCTCCGGCTCAAGAGCCGAACATTTGATGAGTTTATAGTGAAGATAATCAGCCCTATTCTGCATTTCGACTCGAATCGAAATTTTCTCCGTTTGGCAACTTTGGTATTGTACGTTCCGTTTCCTTTCGATCAATCTTCAAAATTTACGATTATATCTATTCTACATTTCGATCGCTGTTCCGTGTTTCTAAGTTGCAAATTTGTTCCACGAATACAAACTCATGTGTATATAGCGTACTATAGATATGTCTGCCAAAATTTCATTCGATTCTGTCCATCCGTTTAGGCTGCAACCTGACACATACATACATACATACATTCTTCTACAAATATATAGTATTTATATATTTATATTTATAGTATTATCCCAGTGTAGAAGAATTTTGGGAATATCTCGTCTACAATGCCACCTATCGTGTACATTTTAAGTCCCAATATTGATTTTCAATTGGCTAAATTGTATTCTAAGTATTAGCCAGATCAGCAATAAAATGCAGTTTTTAGGAATATTCCGACCCTAGCGCCACCTAGCGAGTGCATTTTTGGTCAGAATATTTATTTTCTAGGTTCAGCCGTTTAGTAGTTTAGTGACATTCAATATACGGAAAACTCTATGAAATTATGAAATCGTGACGTCTCAGCATTCTTCACTTTCGGCAACAACAACAAAAAGTTTCAAATTTTTTTAAATCAAAAAACCTTCCACACAGGAGGTCCAAAAATGTACTTTTTACAGAATAGTAAACGGTTTAGCCGTTTGATCAGACATCGCCGTCATACGAAAGACATTTCATTTATATATATATAGATTAATTAATTAATAAATGTATTAACATACATACATACATACATAAAATGTGAAGTTACATAAAAAAATATGTTTTTATTACTGCACTCTTTTTTACTAGCTTTTTAAAAAGAGGTGCGTATGTTGTCTCGAATTCGATTTGCTATGGAAGGATAAGCTTTGTTCTTCCCCTCCTCCTGACGGCTTTCAAAGTGGAATTCATTTGCGCTCAAATCTTCCACTCTTTAGTAAATGCAAATGTTGTGGAGTGCTCAAACAGCGTTTATAATTTCACTGGCTTTGAGCGATGAGTAATACAGTTCAAGATGAATTTCTTATGACTCTTCACTCATCTGAAAAGGATCAAACATGTCCCTAAATCTCCGCCGTTCAACTTCCGCATCAGCAATCTGGGACTATGGGACTATCTGGGACGCCGCGGCTATGGATTTCATTCTTATAATTATGTTTCCACTTAAATTAAGAGCAAACGAAATTTTATTTTTAAATTACAGTGATGCTAGATATATTTAGTTATTTTAAAATATTTACAAACTTTAACTTCATAAGCTGCTATAGTTTGGTGGCAAATATTTCTTTGTTTTGTTTCGATTTCAGACATTCCTATGCTGATTGACAGCTGATTTCGAAAGATGTTTTCTCTCTTCCTCTTCTTTCGATTCGATCGTAACTCAGAATACCTAAGTTCGATTCTTGAGGAGCGGAATGCGGGAACGTAATCGAAATGCATAATAGGGCTGAATGTAAATAACGCTAGGGCTCGAAGTGCTCTTAAAAAATATAACTCCTCAGAGCGAGAGAGTATTTTTTATGGATTTACGAGCTCTATTTTTTTTTACCTGCAAGTGTGTAATCACATTATTTTAATAAATAGAAATAAAAAAAGGATCAGACCAGCGCCTTCATCTTGACCTGCAGGCTGTGTTGGAGACACAGCCGCTAAACTTAAACGTAGAATATGTGATATTATTAAGATCACATTCAAGTTAAAAAAGGTACGTGAAATAATATGTATATATAGATGAACACGGACAACACTGTGGAACAAATTCAGGTTAGCAAAAGTTAGGTCGATTCTGAGAGTGAGGGGTGAAAATAGAGGCTAAATTAGAAGACCCGTATCGCGGCGTTTGTTAATGTTAGTTCGAATTTTTTTTTAATCGACCTTCGACCTTTGCAGTCAAATGCCGACTTTCAGCATATTGTTTATATGGTTTTTTGGCTATAACTCGTCGACTAATTGATATTTTTTCAATCTGTTAAAGCCAAATTATTGCTAGAGACCTGTGCAACAATTAAAATCAAAAAGCTCGAAAACGCAAGTTTTGTATTATGATTGTTTTCTTTTCAAATGAAATTTATTGAAGAAACTGAGAAGCATATTATAGATCAAACAGAAAGCAAAAAAGACTTAGTTTTGTGGAAAATATGTTCAAAAAGCATGAAAAAAAATATTCCAACATTTTGCTTCATAAGCACTTCAAAAATTATATAAATCATTTTTTTTTTAATTTTAATTGTTGCACAGGTCTCTAGCAATAATTTGGCTTTAACAGATTGAAAAAATATCAATTAGTCGACGAGTTATAGCCAAAAAACCATATAAACAATATGCTGAAAGTCGGCATTTGACTGCAAAGGTCGAAGGTCGATTAAAAAAAAATTCGAACTAACATTAACAAACGCCGCGATACGGGTCTTCTAATTTAGCCTCTATTTTCACCCCTCACTCTCAGAATCGACCTAACTTTTGCTAACNTACCTAAATTTGTTCCACAGTGCAATCCTACTTTCAATAACATCAAATATAACAGAAAAAGTTATTGCTTTTCTGACTAGAACATTTTAAAAAACTATTTATTATATTTAAAGTTAGGTTACTGCACCACTGCTAAAAAAAATAAATAAAAGTTATTTAATTAACTTCTAATTTTACCACATAAAACCAAAATCCTGTTAAACCATTTTTGACTGCCACACATATTGCGATACATATTTCAATTGTGTATCTAATTCCCTTAATTAAAGTTGAAAAAAATTGTTAACCCACGTCAATTTATACCCTTACTTTAATAATCCATTTATATATTTATTAAATAATTTGAGTTTAACTTTTTACACGGGTGGAAACGCTCTTTAATGTTATAAATGCCAAGCTAAATACATATGTATTTCTTAATACTCATTTTTTTGACGCCAAAATTTGACTATTTCATATAATTTAATTTAATTCGACTTTTCAAACAGACGGCAATCCTGCTCAAGTTAAACCTATTTCGTCTGACACTTGTATTGCGATACATATTTAAATTATCTAATACTCTTAATTAGAATTGAATTCAATTATAAAATCAGGTGGCAACCGTCCCACATGCAGTTTGGAAATAAAGTCTCTGCAAAGCAATTTTGATTTATATTCATATTGAAGTAATTTATTTAACTTATTGCTTATATTGAATCTAACTTTGTAACAAGGTGGCAACCCTCTGCAAAATATTTTCAAACCACAACCTCTTTCGTCGGACATCCATATCAGGACAACATTTCAATTTTCTGCCTTTGTTTAAGCCGAACTTGCTTTTTGAAACAGCTGGCAACCATCTTACATATAATTAAGAAAACCTTTTCAAAACCATTACGATCGATACTCTTGGTGTAATGATTGATTTAATTTAAAATCAACTTGATTTTATTTTTTTTATCAGGTGGCAACTCTTTTTTGAAAAAATAAGAATTTATTGCACAACCACAGGCCGAGCCCTTTAATTTGATACCACATTTTTTAAAATCGAACTAACGATACAGATCTGATATGACGAAAAAGTTTTCGCGTATTATGCATTCATATGTATGTACATACACATATTACTAAAAGAAAAACAGATCCACATTAACTGCAATCAACATAAGTACGTACGTATGGATTTACATACATACGTTGCTTTTCGGTTATAAACATTGCGCCATCTGTTACTCACGCATACTTTTTGTCTCATTCTCTCACTCCCAGCGTATGCACGTGTTTACCAAATGATGACGAAGTGCTTTTGTATAGAAAATCACTTATGCCCAAATATTTGAATAAAATAAAGATATTTAGGAGATATCAACCAATACTTCCCATATACCAAACGAAAGGAAAAAACTAGAGTTTTTCACTAAAGAAAACAAAACAAATCATTCGAGCGGTTTTCGAGCATTTTGGTAATAAAAAAAATTTCTAATTTTTTCAACAATTTTTTGCCTTAAAATATTTGTTGAATTTATGTAAAATTTGTACACGATAATATTTCAAGTGCTCCAAAGAACCTATATCCCGAAAATGAAAGTTATATCTGCAAATCAAAAGTTGCTAGAACACTTTAAAGGCTCAAAATTTACCCTAAAATAAGCCAATATTTACCGTTGTTTCTACTACAGAAACCGAATTGGTTATTTACAAAAGCAAATCTGTCGATAGGCTTGGAATTATATCTTTGAATCGCAACACTTTTCTTTGCAATCGCTTCATTAGTTCTCGTGCAATAAGCGTTTTCGTGAAGCTATAAAAATTACAACCACAACATTGGAGCATAGCCTCCATATCGAAACGTAAGACGTATTCTACGTCAAAATAATAGAAAGAAAATATTTTAGTTTTATTTTTGCAACTCCGAGTTTAGTTTTTGAATTCACCCGTGATGCAAATTTACATAGTTAAAAAAAAATTTCACATTTTATTTTTTTACGAGCTTTGCGAATATTTAGAAATGTATCTGTAGGGTTCCACCGAAACCAGTAAACTTTTGAAAGGGGTCTACGAGAAAAAAAGTTTGGGAACGTCTGATCTAGACCTTACAGGATTGCAGATCCAAAATTGAAGTGAGGAAAAATAAAGATAGGCCATTGTGTTCCGCTGTAAAAATGGCAAAAACTATCATTATATCACAGCGCACGCAGGAGGCGCGAGTGACGAAAGCAGCCACAGTAGCATGCTGAAATGACTCGCTGATATATACACGTTTTTTTGCTTTTGCCGGTTAAAGGGGGCATGTGGGTACACCCAACATATTTAGTGTTATTTTATTGGCCAATACCTTTCAAACGATACCTTATATATTAAGTTCCGGCTACTAGTTGGAAAGATATAGAGGAAAATGTGTTTTGGTTCGTGTCTCCACTACGAGATGCTTTGGTATGTATGTGGCGTCTGTACGTACCTTCATTTAATTTTTTTCAAACTTTCAGCAATTAAAGTACAAAAAAACTAAGAAGGTTTTGTTCCAGGATGTTTTGATTCGTATGCCTTTGCGGGCGTGGCTGCTGCCTGAAATTCGAAAAAAGGCAATTTTATAAACTACCACTGAGGCCGCACTACTCAACTCCATGTCATTGATGTGAATATCAGTAGAAGGGTCTTTAAGCAAGCTATCTAACGATATCTTTTGTGTTTATGAAATATAAATATGTCATAACGTTATCGCCTGAAAACTAAAAATCGGGCTGTTGAAAATATAGATTTCGGGAATTTTCTCAAAAACTGGTCAGTCGATTTTATTCTAAGTTTCTCAAAATCTAGCCCAAAGCCTTAGCTTTTATTTGGTATATAGCTTATACCTGGGAAAACTCTTGTTGTGGAGATATGGCGACTCAAATTGAAAAAAGTCGCCCCAAATAGCGACCAATGGTTTAAAATTAATATATTCCTCTAATTTGGTTACTTTAAGATATAAAAATTACATACCCAGTTCCCCGAAAAAAATTGCCCATTCCCCGATTGCCACTTAAACCGAAAATTATCTAAATCAATTTTTTTTTTAATTTTAATTGTTGCACAGGTCTCTAGCAATAATTTGGCTTTAACAGATTGAAAAAATATTAATTAGTCGACGAGTTATACCAAAAAACCATATAAACAATATGCTGAAAATCGGCATTTGACTGCAAAGTTCGAAGGTCGATTAAAAAAAAATTCGAACTAACATAAACAAACGCCGCGATACGGGTCTTCTAATTTAGCCTCTATTTTCACCCCTCACTCTCAGAAACGACCTAACTTTTGCTAACATAAATTTGTTCCACAGTGCAATCCTACTTCCAATAACAGACAAAGTTATTGCTTTTCTGACTAGAATATTTTAAAAAACTATTTATTATATTTAAAGTTAAGTTACTGCACCACTGCTATAAAAAAGTAAATAATAGTTATTTAATTGACTTCTAATTTTACCACATAAAACCAAAATCTTGTTAAACATTTTTTGACTGACACACATATTGCGATACATATTTCAATTGTGTATCTAATTCCCTTAATTAAAGTTGAAAAAAATTATTAACCCACGTCAATTTATACCCTTACTTTAATAATCCATTTATATATTTATTAAATAATTTGAGTTTAATAGTTTTAAGTAAGTTGTTGATCGAATTTAATATATATTATTGTTGTTGTTGTAGGCTAGTCGATCGATTACTTTCGTGTGCAAGAAAACCACTTTTTTCTTCACATTTTGCCCAACGTTTCGCTAATCACCTTAGCATCTTCAGGGGCGCATCTTTATTTACATAGAAATCAACAAGAAACAAAGAACAATGTTATCGACAAATATTGATATATGTATGTACATAATTACAAAAATTAGGTTAAATATTTGAAAAACAACAAACGAAGATACAAACACAAAGGGACAATCACAGGNCATGTTATTTCGTATACCACGTTGCTTTGTTGCTGGGGCGGTAGTGGCGTTTTTGTTTTGGTAAAGATCGAAGAAAGTGTGCGGTGTGTTACATTAAGGTTGTTGGTGTTTATGTCATCGTTAAATTGTTGGTAAAAACGAGGGATGTATGTGACACTATGATATCGCTTGTTGTCATTGGGTGTTTTCGTGTCCGGTACTCTATTAATTTCGTTGTTTATTTCTGACGTTTTCTGTTTTATTAGGCTTTGTATTAAGTGGTGTGGGTAGTTGTTGCTTACCAGAATTTTGTTTATTTTTTTTATGTTCGTGTCTCTAAATTGTTGGTGACTTATCGTTAGTACTTTGTGGATTAGATTTCTAGCTGTGTTAATTTTATATTTCAAAGGTTGCGAAGATAAGTAATTTATTAGACGCCCAGAGGAAGTAGGCTTTGAGTACCAGTCAAGAAGAATGGCGTTACTTTTTCGGTGGATCATGACATCCAAAAAAGGTATACGTAAATTGTTCTCTGATTCCATGTATATAGCTTATACCTGGGAAAACTCTTGTTGTGGAGATATGGCGACTCAAATTGAAAAAAGTCGCCCCAAATAGCGACCAATGGTTTAAAATTAATATATTCCTCTAATTTGGTTACTTTAAGATATAAAAATTACATACCCAGTTCCCCGAAAAAAATTGCCCATTCCCCGATTGCCACTTAAACCGAAAATTATCTAAATCAATTTTTTTTTTAATTTTAATTGTTGCACAGGTCTCTAGCAATAATTTGGCTTTAACAGATTGAAAAAATATTAATTAGTCGACGAGTTATAGCCAAAAACCATATAAACAATATGCTGAAAATCGGCATTTGACTGCAAAGTTCGAAGGTCGATTAAAAAAAAATTCGAACTAACATAAACAAACGCCGCGATACGGGTCTTCTAATTTAGCCTCTATTTTCACCCCTCACTCTCAGAAACGACCTAACTTTTGCTAACATAAATTTGTTCCACAGTGCAATCCTACTTCCAATAACAGACAAAGTTATTGCTTTTCTGACTAGAATATTTTAAAAAACTATTTATTATATTTAAAGTTAAGTTACTGCACCACTGCTATAAAAAAGTAAATAATAGTTATTTAATTGACTTCTAATTTTACCACATAAAACCAAAATCTTGTTAAACATTTTTTGACTGACACACATATTGCGATACATATTTCAATTGTGTATCTAATTCCCTTAATTAAAGTTGAAAAAAATTATTAACCCACGTCAATTTATACCCTTACTTTAATAATCCATTTATATATTTATTAAATAATTTGAGTTTAATAGTTTTAAGTAAGTTGTTGATCGAATTTAATATATATTATTGTTGTTGTTGTAGGCTAGTCGATCGATTACTTTCGTGTGCAAGAAAACCACTTTTTTCTTCACATTTTGCCCAACGTTTCGCTAATCACCTTAGCATCTTCAGGGGCGCATCTTTATTTACATAGAAATCAACAAGAAACAAAGAACAATGTTATCGACAAATATTGATATATGTATGTACATAATTACAAAAATTAGGTTAAATATTTGAAAAACAACAAACGAAGATACAAACACAAAGGGACAATCACAGGCACTTACTCATGGTTAAGATTTAATTTACACTGGACATTTGGAAATATTTTGAAAAATTGAAAAAACACAAAAAACATTGAAACGTATTGAACAGTGAACATTAAACATTAACTTATTAAAAATATTGATACCATCGCTGTGTGGTACTTTCGTCATACTAAATGTTTATTACAAGCATAGCATATAAGCAGCCGCGATATCATCCGTGTCCTCCTTCTTGTTAATTGTTTTTTCTCTTTTCTGTAATATTCATAGGCTTTCTATAGTGAATCTCGCTTTTTTCCTCCGTTCCTTGTCTAATATTTTGACGTTGGCTAAATCAGCTGTGTGACCACTATCTTGTATGTGTTGCGCTAAAGCTGTGCTTTGCTTATTTTTCTTTATATCTGCTTCGTGCTCCGACAGACGAACGCCCAATGCTCTCTTAGTCGTTCCTATATAAACTTTGTTGCAGTTTTCGTTTTTGCTCCCTTTGCATGTTATTTCGTATACCACGTTGCTTTGTTGCTGGGGCGGTAGTGGCGTTTTTGTTTTGGTAAAGATCGAAGAAAGTGTGCGGTGTGTTACATTAAGGTTGTTGGTGTTTATGTCATCGTTAAATTGTTGGTAAAAACGAGGGATGTATGTGACACTATGATATCGCTTGTTGTCATTGGGTGTTTTCGTGTCCGGTACTCTATTAATTTTGTTGTTTATTTCTGACGTT
>NW_016158247.1:125161-128120 GCF_001687245.7 Rhagoletis zephyria | reverse complement strand
TTCTGTTTTATTAGGCTGTGTATTAAGTGGTGTGGGTAGTTGTTGCTTACCAGAATTTTGTTTATTTTCTTTATGTTCGTGTCTCTAAATTGTTGGTGACTTATCGTTAGTACTTTGTGGATTAGATTTCTAGCTGTGTTAATTTTGTATTTCAAAGGTTGCGAAGATAAGTAATTTATTAGACGCCCAGAGGAAGTAGGCTTTGAGTACCAGTCAAGAAGAATGGCGTTACTTTTTCGGTGGATCATGACATCCAAAAAAGGTATACGTAAATTGTTCTCTGATTCCATNACTTTGTGGATAAGATTTCTAGCTGTGTTAGTTTTGTATTTTAAAGGTTGCGAAGATAAGTAATTTATTAGACGCCCAGAGGAAGTAAGCTTTGAGTACCAGTCAAGAAGAATGGCGTTACTTTTTCGGTGGATCATGACATCCAAAAAAGGTATACGTAAATTGTTCTCTGATTCCATCGTGAATTGTAATTTAGGATGATATTCGTTGAGTGTTTTAAGAATTATATCCGCGTCGTTTCGTTTTATAATAGCAAATATATCGTCTACGTACTTGACAATGAACTTGATGTCAATGTTGAAATTTTNAATTCCATGGTGAATTGTAATTTAGGATAATATTCGTGGAGTGTTTTAAGAATTATATCCGCGTCGTTTCGTTTTATGATAGCAAATATATCGTCTACGTACTTGACAATGAACTTGATGTCAATGTTGAAATTTTCTTTGAGGCTCATAAAGGTGTTGTCTAATAAGTCGTCCATTACAACGTCAGCTATTGTAGGTGAAAGGGGGTTGCCCATTGGCATACCAAAAGTTTGTGCGTAGAAGTTACCATTGCATTCGAAATAGTTGTTATCTCTCAGACAAAAGTTTAAAATATTCTGGAATTTGTTTCTGGGGATTCCTGTGCTCTGCTGAATTCTATCATACTTATTCATGATAATTTTGACCGCTAAATGTGTTGGAATATTTGTGAATAGAGAAATCACATCGAATGATACCAACAATACTTCCTTGCTTATTTTTATGTTCTCTAATCTTTCTTTAAGTTGAAACGCATTTTTAATATTGTATTTTTCCGAGGTGAACTCTTTGAGTGTTTTGCCTACGAATTTGGACAAACCATAACAAGGGACATTAATAGACGAAGAAATTGGCCGTAAAGGCAAGTCCGGTTTGTGCAGCTTTGGCAACCCGTAAAGCCTAGGTGCTGTCGCTGCGGTGGAAATGAGTTGTTGTTTCACTTTGTAGTCAATAACTTTGTTTTTGTATAGATCGTCTACTATGGCGTTATTCTTCCTCTATATCGTGATTGTTGGATCGTTTCTTATTGTTTTGTAGTTGATTTGGTCATCCAGTAGCTTTTTCATCTTGTCCGTGTAGTCCGCTTTGTATAGTAGCACAGTTTTGTTTCCCTTATCCCCATCCGTTACAATAATCTCATCTGGTGCTTTCTCAAAAAAGTTTTGGTTCTATTGAACGTTTCTAATATAAATTTTTCCGCTGAGTTTTGTTTTATATTTCTCCTGAATTGCATGATTTGATTGCTCAATTTGCATCTGGTTGCTTCTTTAGTTCTATTGTCTTCGATGAGTTGTATTACCTGCTCCATTTCAGCAATAATTTGAACCGGTTTGAGACTAGTTCGCGTTGTTGGTAATGCAAATTTTCTCCCCAGGGAGAGAAGCCATTTACTTTCAACGGGGAATTCTATGTTCGTCTTGTTAACGAACCAATCGTTGTTGAAATTGATTCCTAATCTTCGTANGTAGCTGTTGTTTTAATTTTATTAGTTTGGAGTTTGTATTGTTTCGCGTTCTTCTTTTATTCTTTGGCTTATGCAGTTCTGTTTGCAAATAAAGGAATTTAGTTCTAATTCGCTTATGCTATGTCTTAGTTGTTGATGTGCGTGGAATATGTAGTCTTTGGTTGTTTTTATGTTCATATTTGTTTGTGTGATTTCTATATTTAATATTTTCTTAAGAAACCCTAGTTTTGTTTTTTCTGTTTGCGCTTTTACTTTGTGGGACGTTGTATTTATGTTTATGTTTTTTATTGCGTTTTGTAGATAATCTGGTATGAGTTGAAAACGTCTGCATTCTAATAGAAATTTTAGTTGCGTTGTTTGTTTTGCTAATTTTGTTTTTAGTTTGCTGTAGTGTTTAAGGGTAATGCATGTATGTTCCCCGTGTTTGTATTTCATATGTTTAAAGAAATCCTTCATGTTTTTTGTCCCGTTTGTTGTTGTTGATTTAAATAAAGTAGAAAAACTCGGCAGGCCTTCCGATGTTAAATAGTTTTAAGTAAGTTGTTGATCGAATTTAATATATATTATTGTTGTTGTTGTAGGCTAGTCGATCGATTACTTTCGTGTGCAAGAAAACCACTTTTTTCTTCACGTTTTGCCCAACGTTTCGCTAATCACCTTAGCATCTTCAGGGGCGCATCTTTATTTACATAGACATCAACAAGAAACAAAGAACAATGTTATCGACAAATATTGATATATGTATGTACATAATTACAAAAATTTGGTTAAATATTAGAAAAACAACAAACGAAGATACAAACACAAAGGGACAATCACAGGGTTTTGATTTTAACTGTGGCACTTACTCATGGTTAAGATTTAATTTACACTGGACATTTGGAAATATTTTGAAAAACTGAAAAAACACCAAAAACATTGAAACGTATTGAACAGTGAACATTAACTTATTAAAAATATTGATACCATCGCTGTGTGGTACTTTCGTTACACTAAATGTTTATTACAAGCATAGCATATAAGCAGCAGAGTTTAACTTTTTACACGGGTGGAAACGCTCTTTAATGTTATAAATGCCAAGCTAAATACATATGTATTTCTTAATACTCATTTTTTTGACGCCAAAATTTGACTATATCATATAATTTAATTTAATTCGACTTTTCAAATAGACGGC
>NW_016158247.1:112989-124996 GCF_001687245.7 Rhagoletis zephyria | reverse complement strand
TATTTGTTTGTGTGATTTCTATATTTAATATTTTCTTAAGAAACCCTAGTTTTGTTTTTTCTGTTTGCGCTTTTACTTTGTGGGACGTTGTATTTATGTTTATGTTTTTTATTGCGTTTTGTAGGTAATCTGGTATGAGTTGAAAACGTCTGCATTCTAATAGAAATTTTAGTTGCGTTGTTTGTTTTGCTAATTTTGTTTTTAGTTTGCTGTAGTGTTTAAGGGTAATGCATGTATGTTCCCCGTGTTTGTATTTCATATGTTTAAAGAAATCCTTCATGTTTTTTGTCCCGTTTGTTGTTGTTGATTTAAATAAAGTAGAAAAACTCGGCAGGCCTTCCGATGTTAAATAGTTTTAAGTAAGTTGTTGATCGAATTTAATATATATTATTGTTGTTGTTGTAGGCTAGTCGATCGATTACTTTCGTGTGCAAGAAAACCACTTTTTTCTTCACGTTTTGCCCAACGTTTCGCTAATCACCTTAGCATCTTCAGGGGCGCATCTTTATTTACATAGACATCAACAAGAAACAAAGAACAATGTTATCGACAAATATTGATATATGTATGTACATAATTACAAAAATTTGGTTAAATATTAGAAAAACAACAAACGAAGATACAAACACAAAGGGACAATCACAGGGTTTTGATTTTAACTGTGGCACTTACTCATGGTTAAGATTTAATTTACACTGGACATTTGGAAATATTTTGAAAAACTGAAAAAACACCAAAAACATTGAAACGTATTGAACAGTGAACATTAACTTATTAAAAATATTGATACCATCGCTGTGTGGTACTTTCGTTACACTAAATGTTTATTACAAGCATAGCATATAAGCAGCAGAGTTTAACTTTTTACACGGGTGGAAACGCTCTTTAATGTTATAAATGCCAAGCTAAATACATATGTATTTCTTAATACTCATTTTTTTGACGCCAAAATTTGACTATATCATATAATTTAATTTAATTCGACTTTTCAAATAGACGGCAATCCTGCTCAAATTATTTTTAAATCAAAACCTAGTTAAACCTATTTCGTCTGACACTTGTATTGCGATACATATTTAAATTATCTAATACTCTTAATTAGAATTGAATTCAATTATAAAATCAGGTGGCAACCGTCCCACATGCAGTTTGGAAATAAAGTCTCTGTAAAGCAATTTGATTTGATTGAAGTAATTCATTTAACTTATTGCTTATATTGAATCTAACTTTGTAACAAGGTGGCAACCCTCTGCAAAATATTTTCAAACCACAACCTCTTTCGTCGGACATCCATATCAGGATAACATTTCCATTTCAACCCTTTGTTTAAGTCAAACTTGCTTTTTGAAACAGCTGGCAACCATCTTACATATAATTAAGAAAACCTTTTCAAAACCATTTCGATCGATACTCTTGGTGTAATGATTGATTTAATTTAAAACCAACTTGATTTTATTTTTTTTATCAGGTGGCAACTCTTTTTGAAAAAATAAGAATTTATTGCACAACCACAGGCCAAGCCCTTTAATTTGATACCACATTTTGTAAAATCGAACTAACGATACAGATCTGATATGACGAAAAAGTTTTCGCGTATTATGCATTCATATGTATGTACATACACATATTACTAAAAGAAAAACAGATCCACATTAACTGCAATCAACATAAGTACGTACGTATGGATTTACATACATACGTTGCTTTTCGGTTATAAACATTGCGCCATCTGTTACTCACGCATACTTTTTGTCTCATTCTCTCACTCCCAGCGTATGCACGTGTTTACCAAATGATGACGAAGTGCTTTTGTATAGAAAATCACTTATGCCCAAATATTTGAATAAAATAAAGATATTTAGGAGATATCAACCAATACTTCCCATATACCAAACGAAAGGAAAAAACTAGAGTTTTTCACTAAAGAAAACAAAACAAATCATTCGAGCGGCTTTCGAGCATTTTGGTAATAAAAAAAATTTCTAATTTTTTCAACAATTTCTTGCCTTAAAATATTTGTTGAATTTATATAAAATTTGTACACGATAATATTTCAAGTGCTCCAAAGAACCTATATCCCGAAAATGAAAGTTATATCTGCAAATCATAAGTTGCTAGAACACTTTAAAGGCTCAAAATTTACCCTAAAATAAGCCAATATTTACCGTTGTTTCTACTACAGAAACCGAATTGGTTATTTACAAAAGCAAATCTGTCGACAGGCTTGGAATTATATCTTTGAAACGCAACACTTTTCTTTGCAATCGCTTCATTAGTTCTCGTGCAATAAGCGTTTTCGAGAAGCTATAAAAATTACAACCACAACATTGGAGCATAGCCTCCATATCGAAACGTAAGACGGATTCTACGTCAAAATAATAGAAAGAAAATATTTTAGTTTTATTTTTGCAACTCCGAGTTTAGTTTTTGAATTCACCCGTGATGCAAATTTACATAGTTAAAANGTTTTGATTCGTATGCCTTTGCGGGCGTGGCTGCTGCCTGAAATTCGAAAAAAGGCAATTTTATAAACTACCACTGAGGCCGCACTACTCAACTCCATGTCATTGATGTGAATATCAGTAGAAGGGTCTTTAAGCAAGCTATCTAACGATATCTTTTGTGTTTATGAAATATAAATATGTCATAACGTTATCGCCTGAAAACTAAAAATCGGGCTGTTGAAAATATAGATTTCGGGAATTTTCTCAAAAACTGGTCAGTCGATTTTATTCTAAGTTTCTCAAAGTCTAGCCTAAAGCCTTAGCTTTTATTTGGTATATAGCTTATACCTGGGAAAACTCTTGTTGTGGAGATATGGCGACTCAAATTGAAAAAAGTAGCCCCAAATAGCGACCAATGGTTTAAAATTAATATATTCCTCTAATTTGGTTACTTTAAGATATAAAAATGACATACCCAGTTCCCCGAAAAAAATTGCCCATTCCCCGATTGCCACTTAAACCGAAAATTATCTAAATCAATTTTTTTTTTAATTTTAATTGTTGCACAGGTCTCTAGCAATAATTTGGCTTTAACAGATTGAAAAAATATTAATTAGTCGACNGTAATCAATTCGTACGTGTCTTGGAAACCACAATTTGTGTGTATTTTAGAGTTTTTTTCCAGTCACATGCCGAAATTGTAACATTTCTCCCGATTTTAATTGCAGATATGTACACAGTATTTAACTATGCTACATGGGTTTATCACACTTAACCTACCTGGGAAGACGCGTACAGTATTACGTACAGTTGTACATAAATATGTATGTAAGAATGCATTTAGTTCACCCAATGTGCCGCTACTACTTACATACATATGTATAAATTTCCACTGAGCAAGACTACTTGAGAAAAAAGCATTAGTTTAATAGCACGAGCGCAACATCGTACACGCGATAGAAGTAAATCTTCTTAAAAAAAGCACATGTGTGCGCCCCTCACCCGGTAGAAATCTTAACAAAAGTTTAACTACGTGGCAATCAGACGAATACAGTTGTTAACTGTATCCAAAGTTGGTACCAAGTTGATAAGTTATTATCATTTCTCATAATTAATTTTTTTTTTTCGAAAACAAAGGATATGATCATTAAGGGTATTCATCAAACCTTATAAATGCATTGTAAACCGTATAAACTTATAATTGTGTAAACCTTATAAATGAACTGTCAAAATTTGTACGGAAACTCGTTTACACACTACTGATAAATTTCTCCAGCGATTTCACTGAATAAACACTTGATAAACTGAAGCCAATGCAACTCTGTCGCAACTCTAGCTATGTTTTCTTGGGCAATAATTGGGATCCGCATAAAAATATTGCACGCAAATTCAACAACAACGATATGATCCTGATAGAGATCTGGTTCNCTACTGATAAATTTCTCCAGCGATTTCACTGAATAAACACTTGATAAACTGAAGCCAATGCAACTCTGTCGCAACTCTAGCTATGTTTTCTTAGGCAATAATCGGGATCCGCATAAAAATATTGCACGCAAATTCAACAACAACGATATGATCCTGATAGAGATCTGGTTCAATTATTATCCGTTCTGTTTGTTTTGTTTCACTGATAATTTGGCCGCAAAGAATTCATACACAAACAGATAGAGTCCGACCGATTAATCGGCATCGGCATCGGCATCGGCATCGGCTGGTATCGGCACAAAATTGAGCATCGGCATCGGCCTTTTTTCGCCGATTCTTTGCCGATTTTTTGGAATTTCTCTTCAAATGTTCAGGTGAAGCAACAGCCAATATTAAAAAACATTTGCAGACAGCTCATAAAAATGATTTTTTTTTTGTTGAAGGTTTTTCACGTTTTTTCCATACAAAAGTAACACTGCCAGTAAAAAAAATTGCCAAAAATTAACTGGATTTTATAGCAGCTTGAAACTTGCTCTTCATTATACTAGAATAAAATGGTCTGCAAAACTGCATACCAAAATTCTGATTAAAAGTTTGAAATTTTGGTGAAAATAAGCAGAATTTTTCTAATTTTTGTACAAAGTGTGAAATCTGAATTTATATGGTGTTTGTTGTATACCAGCTAGACTTTTGTAAATAAAAAATAATAAACATTAAATAAAAAAGACAAAAGCGGTCAAAATATCGCAATTCTTTTATTTTGTGGACCACTATATGTATGTACATACATACCTAGCATATAAGTTCTTATGCATTGAGTGCAAAATAGTGTATTTTAGTACAAAACGAAATGAAATTTTATGTTCCTAAATATTTTTTGCTTAGCACCATAAAAAAAGTATTTTATGTAATGTACATAAATGTGATATATGTACATATATTTTTACACATACATATGTATGTATGTACATACATGTGTATGTAATGTTGCATAACAAACCAATTAATTCAATTATTTCTTTTCTTTTTTTTTTTAACCAAGCGAAATGAACTGATTTTATGAATTAATACATTTATTTGTAATTTTTTATGGAATCGGCATCGGCATCGGCATCGGCCGATTCTTTCCCCATAAGCCGATTAATCGGCATCGGCATCGGTACCTGAAAAAAATTGGAATCGGTCGGACTCTACAAACAGACATTCTGCAATTGTTTCTTTTAGCTTGATTCAAATAAATAGCATTTATGTTATATGTACATTTATTTAAATAGATATTATCTCGTAAATATAATTTTTTCCCCTTTGGTGAGTTAGTTTCCATAATTTCTTTATCCTCGTGCTAGTAGTATGTATAAAGTTAGTGGTACTGTGCTCTATAACCAAAGAAAACACGACTATTGTCTAGGGCTGCCAGACGTCCCGGTTTTCCCGGACATGTCCCGGTTTTAGACTATTTGTCCCGGTCCAACCTTAAAATGTCCTGGGTTTCATTTAAATGTCCCGGTTTTCGATTTGATTGCACAAATTTAAATAAAAGTTCAAAAATAACTACAATTTTATGAATTCACTGAGGGGAATAACGCATAGTAAACATGAATATTTTTATTTGATTATCCGTCTAAAATTTTCGTATTTAAAAACAACACTTTAATACCACGCACGCGTGGTGTTGATTGAAACTCAGCATTTGAATGCACATTTACATGTCGGGCTGTAGATGAGTGCGCAAAGATACTTGCCACAATTTGTTAATTTCCAGAGGGTCAGGGTTCAAATCCCATTACAGGCAGCATGGAATTTAAATATATATTTTTTAACTTAATTATGAAAAAGCTTCCGTTTGAATTTAATATTTCTAGACTGAATAATAAAATGTGTATATGTACTTAAATGTATTACGAGTTGGGTTGGGCTCTTTCATATGCGTATTTTTTTAAATTTAGCACGTTTTTTTAATTCTAAACTTCTTTCTCTCAGTGCACCGGTTTCATTTGTAAAATAGTTACATCTTCAGATAGTTGAACTTTGCACAAGCAATAGTTGATGATTAATATACATACATATGTACCTAAATACGTTAAAAATGACGTACACAGAGTTTTACAATTATATTAAGGAAAAGTCAGAAGGTTTGAAACAAGTCCACAGCAACGAAAAATTTGACTGATATTTTAATGTTATCTTGTACTCAAATTTTTTTTCTTTCATGAAACCTAGAGTGCTTATAAGTACAGTGCCGTAGAAAATTATTGGCTCGGAGACTCTTCATCAAATCACAATTTCTAATCAGATCAATTAGAAAAATTTTGAAAATATACCTTCTGTACTAATTAATAAAGTGCAAGTTTGAAGTTGCCAGCAAATTTCGTTGATTTTTAGCCATTTTTTTTGCTGACAGTGCTTCCATATAAATAGAATTGTCGAACATTGTTTGTATGGAAGAAACTCTCAGTAAAAACAATACCAAAAAATCAACTAAAATTTAATAGGCTGCAAAACTTCATTTTTAAAATCTTTACAAAAAGTCTAATTTAAAAGTTGCAAATTTGTATGCAAATTTATTAAATATATTGAGTTCTGCACAAAGTTTAGAAATTTTATTTTTTTGTTTTTTGATGTATTTACACCGCATTTATTTTATTTATTATTTATTTATTTATTCATAAGTTGTACAAATTAAGACTAAGTCTTTTGCGTGCACATCAACTTTTTATTATCAATACATATTTATTTTGTAAATATCTTAAAAACTAATATTATTTTAAGGGTGATTTTTAAGTAAGGACACCATAAGGATAAGGTTAAGTTATTTTCGTTATATAACTTATAGAGTTAGTTAGATTAATCAATAGTGAGAGATGAAATATGAAAATGTTCGAGGAAGGCCAACTTAAAGCAATGAGGCTGTTTTAACATTTTTGTAGCACCAGGTAGTGCATTCCACAGCACCACTGCACTAACAAAGAACATGCGGGATGAGACCTTTGACTTGTGTAAAGGGATAATGAGGTTACAGGTACGAGAAGATACGGCAAATTTTAACTTCGTAAATAGATACATCGGAGTACGGGAGTTTACCAACTTGTGCAAAAACAGAATATTTCGAAAACTAAGGTATGTGGCGAGATCACAGCCCAGAATATTCCTCGAGAAGGAGGATATATGGTCATATTTTCTTTTTAAATAAACGTATCTAGCCGCATAATTTATGGTGAGCTGTAGCTTTCTCCGGGAGTCAAAATCCATATTGCCATAAACCACTTCCCCATAGGTAATTAATGGAACAATCAACGTCTTAACAATATTTAATTTTACATCTTGAGATAGATATGCAGCTGAGAACCAAAGTGGTCAAAGAACATTATATATTTTTCCTATAGTGTAGTTTACATGATCAGAGCAATTAAGTCTGCTATTTAGTTTAAATCCCAGGTTTTTGACAACAGTTCATACTCAATGTTTTCGTTATTTAAAACAATAGGTGTGAGGTCACTTAGGTTGTAGCGGACACTAGAAATCGGTAGTGCCTTCATTTTAGAAGCATTTAAATACAACCTGTTTTCCTTTGTCCATTCGTAAATGCGGTTGAGATCATCGTTAATATACTTTATCAGGAGCCCTGAGGTACACCTGCGTGTATTCTACTCAAAGAGGAGATCTTTTTACTGCATTGAGCTTGCTGAAAACGATCACTCAAATAGCTTCGTAAAAATTTTACACTGGTATCACTAAAACCAAAATAATGTTTAAGTTTGAGAAGTAATAGCTCATGACTTATCACGTCAAATGCTTTCGAAAAATCAAGAAGCACCAAAGTGGTGAGTTCTCCGTTATCATACGATGGACGTATATCTTCCATTATTTTAAGAAGTGCTGTGGAGCAGCTCTGACCACATCTAAAACCAGACTGCACTTCAGTTAACAGCCTATTGTTGCTGATATGGCTTGATACCTGCAGGTGAAGAAATTTCTCAAATACTTTTGAAATTACTGGGAGAATACTTATTGCTCTAAATTGTTCAGGCTCAGTAGGGTTATTTACTTTGGGTACTGGTATAACATTGGCAGTTTTCCAAGTGTTGGGAAATATCGAGGATGTTATTGAATGATTTATTATGTGTTTACCTGACGGTACTATCCAAGGAAGAATAAGCTTTAAAAATCTAATATCAATTCCGTCCATACCAACAGCATTTGCCTTTATTGCAGAAAAGCATTTTATTATGTCTGCATCCGTCGCCATCTGGAATTCGAACTCCCTTTCTAACCTATGGTATAGCTTCGGATTGCATCGAAAATATCTGCCTTGGTTGTCTTTTACAGAGGACAAGAAGAAATTGTTCATTGCCTCTTCATCAAGGCTGCACTCAGTATTTAGTATATTTTTTTTTTTAAAGAATAAAAAAAAGTGTGAAAAATTCTCTGTGCTCTAGTTGTGATAAGTGGTTTTGTTACTACATCTTTTCGTACGTAATTTTTGTCCAAACGAAATGGAAGGGAGCGAGAGAAAAATAAAACATTTTGATTTGATTTTGACCCCAAAATAATTGATATCAAATAAAACACCTCTTTGAAGTAAAATTTTCGAGTGACGAAAGCTGAACTAGAAACAAAAAATTTATGATATTAATTTCGTGACGAAAATTATACGAATTTTTTAACTGCCTTTGAAATGTACGGAAAAACTTTTTTCATTTATTAGGAACGTTGCGAAATTCCGTCTACTGTTAGAAATACCAAATAAAAAAAAGAAGTTTTGCAACGATTCGTATGAATAAAAAAGATTTTCCGTACGTTTAAAAGGCAGTTAAAAAATGCGTATAATTTTTGTCACGAAATTGATATCACAAATTGTGTGTTTCTAGTTCAGCATTCGTCACTCGAAAATTTTACCTCAAAGAGGTGTTTTATTTGATATTATTTACATAAGTACAAAAATACATTTTTGGTACGACCTGAAATTACATAGCCATTTTTTCGACATCTTATTAAGTATATGTTTTTATTTAAGTGGCAGCCCGGTACGCAAAGTTCGATCAACCAATTTGTGGCATGGCTCGCCTGCATTATATATTGCATTTTTTATTATTTGCATGCAGCCGTGCATCCTTCACACAATTTTTATCCCTCGAAAAACAAGTCAGTTTTAGTGCTATTCAAGACCTTTAATTTAAGCCACGGTAGAAGTCTCTAGGCCTTTTGTGAGCTAAATTATTACGATTCTATAGTTAAACTTCGAAGTTTCATTCGACATTTTACGCAATTTTTTTCTTTTCTAATTTCGGAGTAAAATCTAGTACAGCAGTTTCGAAGTTTGGTTTAAAATTGTTATAACTTGTCTCTCAGATGGCCTTGGCTGAAATTAAAGGTCTTGAACAGGGTTGTTGCGAATATTCGCATTCGCAACCGCGGAGCTTCCGCATTAATTTTGACATTCGCATTCGCTTTCGCATTCGCAATAAGCAATGCGGATCTTTTGCGAATGCGAATATTGGAGGGACCGAAAATGACAGTTATTTTTTTAAGAGTTAAACTTGGCCAAATATTGAGAAATATTTAAATAAAATATGTTAGTTAATTACCAGAGAACAAACTTTGGGTCAGGTATATGAATTTCTTTAGTATTAAATTATAAAAAAATATAAGTAGAGGCGGTAACCTTCTTCCGTTATTTCTATTTAGAAGAAATTTCAGTCCTCTTTCATATGATACCAAAATTGTTTAATTTAGATAAGTGTTTTGTGTTTGTTTATTATACGGAAAGGACTTTTATTTCGGCATAAAAAATATTTGGGCCAAGCTTAAGTCGTAAAAAATAACGTGTTATTTTCGGTCCCTGGAATATTGTGAAAGTGCACTGACAAAATACGGAAGAAAGGATGAAAAATCAATTACAAAAACTAAAATCGAAAAACGCTGATGACGCTCCAAATTTAGAAAGAACCAAAGGAATGAGAATGAAGAATTCTTTGGAAAACAGCGGTGTTGTGAAGATGAAAGTCAGGAGTATAAATCCGACATTTACAGCCCCTACGCAATTCTCAAAAAGTAATTATTGCACCGCAAAAAAAAATATAACTGAAAGTCCTCTCAACTGGTGCAGCGTCAATCGAGAAGAATTTACCATTTTGTCAAGTTTAAAGTTTTTCAAGTTTGTCGCGAGCGAGAAGTTATTTATTTAGAGCCGCAGCTTTGATTCACGACCAACATTACCTACTTTTTAATAAAAAGTTTTTATTAAATACAATGTTCGAATTTTTAAATTCATGTACTAAAAAAACATTATGAAAAATTACTACCCTTTCCATGTTTTAATTACCTAAATCTCCTAATTTACTCACCTAAATTATTTCTTAAAAATACTTGACATTCGCATTCGCATCCGCATCCGTGGATGTTAGCTTTTAAACATCCGCATCCGCATTCGGATCCGCGGATGTCTAATATTCCACATTCGCAAAATCCCTAGTCTTGAATTGCACTTATTGTTCAAGGGGTATACAATTGAGTGAAGGATGCACAGCTGCATGCAAATAGAAAAAATGCAATAAATAATGCATTTTTTAAATTAAGGTGTTCAAATTTTTCTTCGAATTTTGAACAGTGGAATCGTATTGCTCGTCTCAAAATCTATAATACTAGTATAATAAAAAATACATAAACTGTTTCTTTTGGAATAAATCCCGTGTATTTTGCATATTTTTTTTTTCGAAGAACTCTACTTTTGACCAATTTTTTTAATGTCAAGGGATTTACTTTAGCTTTCAAAACCATTTTGTTTCGTATCAAAATGCTGCTTCTGTCGAAAGCGCTACGATTAATTCCCGTGCAGTGTTCAAAAAGCACACTGTGCGGCTTGTGGAAGGACCAGAGATGTATTTTAAAATGCTGTGCATATTTTTCAGATATGAGTTCAGCGACAAAATCTATAAGAAATGGCCAATTTCATATCAGAAAAAAATTTCAATTAGCACGAAATTGTTCCGGAAGTAGAACCACAATACTAAGAGTGTAATTGAAATTCTTAACCAAACTCGGATTTCTCGATCGACTCGGATTTGGGAGGGGAAATTTCCCTAAAATGTGGAACATATTTTGTATGGAAGAAAATGAGTGATACCGTAAAAAAATGCCAAAAATCAACGTTATTTTGTAGACATATGAAACTCGCACTTTATTATACTAAAATTGCATGGGCTATAAAGCTGCAAACCTTTTTCCAAAATTCTTAGAAAAGTGTAAAGTTTTGGCGAAAATTCACTGCATTTTTTTATTTGCACATAGTTTGTGATTTGTTATAGATTAAACTATATTTTTATAAGAAAATATATAAAAACTAGCTCATACCCGCGGGTTTCACCCCGCGCTTTTATGCAAATATGAAAAATAATTTAATGATGTTAGATTTTATTTCTGTGCCCATTTCGTTATAGCTCGTTATTTTTTAAGCGAGTTAAGGTAATTAGGCCGTTTAAAACTATGAAATTATAAAATCTCGTCTGCGCGCTAGGCATACGAAAGATATCAATCCCTCTAAGTTTACCATAAAATGGTTCCAGGTATACGACGCGTGAACGTGTAACCTTCTTGGAGGTGCCACGGTGGGTTCTAATATTTCCAATGCAAATTTAGTAACCTGGCCTTGATAAAATACCACTTCTCATTACTGTAGCAAATACCTCAAGAGAGCTTTAGATTATAAGGGCGAACCAGGCTCTCCCTTTTCCATTTAATGAAATTTATTCTGTCAGTACGGCACTTATAAAATAAATCTCCATAACAAATTTAAAATACTTCGAGAGATTTTCTATCCTTCCAGAGATATGTATTAAGAAGTTTTTCTATCTATGTGCGAAATGTCATGCAAATCTGTTCAGTCGTTTCCGCGTATTAATTTAATTAAAACTTTTTTAACAGGTGGCAACTCTTCCAAAAAATTTGCCTCTTTTCCACTGTAGGTCATAAGCTATCCGCTTGCAAAATTTCATGCAAATCCGTTCAGCCTTTTCCGCGTATTAATTTAATTAAACTTTTTTAGCAGGTGGTAACTCTTAAAAAAAGTAGCCTATTTTTCAACCTAGCTCATAAGCTATCTGTGTGAAAACTTCCATACAAATCAGTTCATTCATTTC
>NW_016158247.1:58387-112200 GCF_001687245.7 Rhagoletis zephyria | reverse complement strand
CGCGTATTAATTAAATTAAACATTTCTAACAGGTGGCAACTCTTAAAAAAAGTAGCCTACTTTCTAACCTAGGTCATAAGCTATCTGTGTGCAAAGTTTCATGCAAATCCGTTTAGTCGTTCCCGCGTATTAATTTAATTAAACTTCTTTAACAGGTGGCAACTCTTCCAAAAAATTAGCCTATTTCCCACTGTAGATCATAAGCTATCTGCTTGCAAAATTTCATGCAAATCCATTCAGTCGTTTCCGCGTATTAATTTAATTAAACTTTTTTAACAGGTGGCAACTCTTAAGAAAAGTAGCCTATTAACCAATCTGGCCCAAAAGCTCTCTGCGTACAAAATTTCATGCAAATCCGTTCAGTCGATTCCGCGTGATGATTTCCCAAACATCTAAACATACAAACTTTCACATTTATAATATTAGTAAGGTAAATAATATAAAAATAAATAACTGTTTTGTATTGGATTAAACAGGCCTGCGAAATCTAATTTTTCCCCGTTCCAATAAATAGGTTATTTTTTTAATATCTAGGCTAGAGCTGCCAGACGTCCTGGTTTTACAGGATTTGTCCTGATTTAGACAAATTGTCCTGGTGTCCTGGTCCACACTTAAATTGTCCAGATTTTTTAATGAAGGTCAATGCAGACACTCCTCTGATTTTAGCAGATTTTTGCTATGATAAAAAGATTAAGCCTTCTGTCATTAGTAGTGGAAAACTGATAACAAAACGTTTTTTCTAACATGTTGAATATCTTCTTTCTGTTTAGTTTATTTGGTTGAAATCTTATTTTTTTCAGGCGAATTCCGAAAAAGTGCAAGTTTGTGATCAGGTACACGACTGACATACATAATACTACCGAGTACATAATATCAGGAGCTAAACTCTTATGCAAAAGGCCTTGCTGAAAGTTACCTCTCTCCTTCATTTTTTGTATGGAGCGGCACAAATTGAAGGGCTTTTGCTTTTGCTAGTCAAAAAAGAGCTTTCAGAAGGGCTTTTGTAGGAAGTTCTTTTAAAGTTTTTCTTAATTTATAAAAATCATACTTCTTTAAGGAATTTATTTAAGGTTCATATCAAATAGTTTTATTTAGACTTGTAATGCCTATTGAATCTTATTTGTAATGCTAAGTAATATAAACATATACTTAAGTATATTCGCGTAAATTGTATATAGGATACACCTTTCTAGGAAGCATGCACGGAAGCACTTTTTTCAGTCCTTGTTGGATAAGTCTTTTAGAATGGCTTCACTTAAGACAGCCTACCTAAATTATCTTCAGGTTATGAATATAAAAATTGTCAAAAATTATCATGAACCGCGTTGTAGGATATGCGGAAATTCGCTAATGGTGGTTAGGCAAACATTCAAGACCACGTTAAAAGTAACGTCACCGTCAAGATAAATTTGTTCTTTTATAATTAAAAATTCAGAACTTGAGCGTTTAATCATCAATCATTCAGCTCTACGAATTGTGCTACCAAACTACATTGCTTATAATATCACAACCAAAGCAACTTTACTTATAGGGAATATATTAACACCATATTCACTTGTATCTTCGTTTTTGATTTGGATGATAAGTGTCTTAGTCGATGGGTTCAGGATTATGGCAGCCGTAATATAGGTATGTTAAATTAAAATATATCCCTGGTTCTTTTCCAGCACGTCAAGATTTATTTTTATTATTATTATTATATATATAAGGAAAATGAAGTAGCAACAAGAGTTACGGGATGTACATAGCTCAGTGGTTAACGCTTCTGACTTTGAACATCGAATTCGCAGGTTCGATCCCTGCTGAAGTCTATGTAGAAAAAAAAAAAAAAAAAAAAAAAGAAGTCTGATGAGGAGATGTGGTGATCTCCGAAATAGTGCTATAACTTCTACCGCTTAGACTTTGTTGCTTTTTCAATTTTTCCTAATAAACAATCGTGGTACAAAGCTCAATAAAAATATTAAAAATATTATTATTATTACATGTTCGAATTTTTAGCAATTTCCATGAAAAGCCAAAAGTTAATTAATTTAGAATAGAATTTTTACTTAAAAACCAATAGTATTAGTAATAATACTCATAAAGAGCCTAAGTAAATCAGAACGACTTATGTTATTTCGAAGTAACATGCACGGCAATGCTAAGAAAAATTATAAAAATAATTTTCTCGAAAAAATTTCGTGACGAAATTTTTATTATCTTTTTGAAGAGAAACCCACACAGGCCTGTGCTATTTTTGATTATGTACTTGGATGTGAAATAACATATTTTCTAAAATTTTTTAAGCAGATTTGCTATCCAATGCAACGAACATACTTATTTTAAGCCATCTTACGAAATCTTTTATCAAGATAAAAAATCTCCATATACAAATTTTGCCACTGACAAAACTTATACATACGTATCTGGGAAACAAAATGACATATGGTTGGCAATAATTTCCGCCTGTGAAGACGCGTAGTTAGCTTGTTTTTCAATAGGTGTGTACTCGTATTGAGAGGACAAAATTCTCCAGCAGCAAAAGTTCTGAGAAGTTAGCAGCATTCGCTCTCAAAGAGACGAAATATCAACAGATGTACGAGAACGCAAAATTTGCAAAAACTTGCAACCTTCGAAACAGCTGATCACTTGCACAGTTGTCACTGGTGATTAAATTATTTATTTATTTATTTGTTACAGTCTTACGACTTAATAATACAACTATGATATTCGTACATATGTATATGAATTGTAATGTTCTTATTGCAAAAATTATCAATTAAATATAATATTATGTATACAAAATCTATATATTTTATATTAAATATGTCTATATTAGGCCGCATGAATAAAGATATGCAACTGCCCCCTCCAAAAAGTTCGGATCTTCCACTTCAATTTATTTGAATAATCGAGTACAAGGTCGGAAATTCCCAGAAAACGCAATTGCAGTTCCCAATCATACGGCAGAGCAGGAAAATTAACCAAGTGGTCTGAACAGGCAAGTTCCAGGCCATATTGTTAGGGCAGTTGGAAAGGACAAGTTTCCAATCTGCACCTTCCCTTCTCATATTATTGCCACAATTGTTAGGGCAGTTGGAAAGCACTAGTTTCCAATCTGCACTTTTCTTATCACATTGCTGCTTCAGTTGTTAGGCCAGTTGGAAAGCACTAGTTTCCAATCTGCACCTTTACTTCTCATATTGTAGCTTCAGTTGTTTGGGCAGTTGGAAAGGACTAGTTTCCAATCTGAACCCTCACTTCTCATATTGTTGGTTCGGTTCGATCAGGATTTCCGATGTTATACACGCTGTTTGAATGGACTAGATCCAGAGCAGCACTGTTTGGTAGGAGGACGGTGCTTCGGGGATTGGTGTTTCGACTCTGTCNGATATTGTTGGTTCGGTTCGATTAGGATTTCCGATGATATACACGCTGTCTGAATGGACTAGATCCAGAGCAGCACTGTTTGATAGGGTAGGAGGACGGTGCTTCGGGGATTGGTGTCTGAGTGGATTGGATCCAGAGCAACCCACCGGATGGAAAGGATTTGTTTCCATGCCGAACCTCTATCTGATCAGTAGTGAGTGACAGTGATCAAGTAATGATCTCTGGAAGCTGGCAATGCTTTCACAATTTCTTGTTTGTGGCGGCAGTTCGTTAAAACACTATAATCCTTTGTAGAATATGTTCATTTTATCCACTTCTGTCCTATATAACGGCAATCTAAAGCTATTATTTTCCCTGAGTATGTATGAATGAGTTTCATTTATATATCTGAGATTGTCGCTCAGGTAGTCCGGCAACCGACCATTCTTTATATTGAATACGGATTTCATGGCCCAATAAAAAATTTCCTGCTTAACACTCAGCCAGTTCATATCGGCGAGCATCTCGTGTGGGTGTTTTGCATTTTTTGTAACTTGTCGATTTGTATATCGCTTGCCATAAAAAAGATCGTTGGACAATATATGAAGTGTGGTTCTATTATGGACTTATACACTAGTGTTTTATATCTTCTTCCTAGGTAATTACATGATCTTTTCATGAGACCAATTTTTTTAGCAATTTTATTTACTGCGTAATCAACATGCTCACCGAATTTCAACTTATTATCAATGTATATACCTAGGTATTTAATGATTTTTACCTCCTCGAGCTTTTCATCTCTGATTTTTAAGCTATAGTTGAATGAGTTCGAATTAGCCACCCTAGATAAGACCATGAACTGTGTCTTTTCCACATTCACTTCAAGTTTGTTTAAACATAACCATTTATATAAAGAGTCAAGATCTTCCTGCATCTTAGATATGGCATTTGGTAAATTTCTGTCACTGATGGTTAGAAGCGTATCATCCGCGAACAGTTTTATTTTACAGTATTTCAGTACCGTATTTATGTCATTAATTTAAATGTTAAAAAGTATTGGAGCAAGAACCGATCCTTGAGGCAGACCGATATTTACTGCAACCGTTTTTGACATTTTTGACTCAATCATTGTTTGTTGCTTAGGATCTGAGAGAAAACTTCGACACCAAGCCAGCTCAATGTTCTCTATACCAATAGCTTCAAGTTTTTTCAACATTCTAGTCCTGTCAATAGTCTCAAAGGCTCTTTTCAGGTCAATAAACACCGCTAAGACATTCCTCTTGGAGGAAATATCCTCCTTCCATTGTGATAGTACAAAGTTCAGTGCAGTCTCACAAGAATGCTTAGCCCTGAACCCTGATTGCTCTTTTATGAGTATATTATTGCACTCAACATAATGTATCAATTGGTTTTTTACAAGCGTCTCTAAGATTTTTTCCATATTGGGAAGGGTGTTAATTGGCCTAAACTCCTCAGCTTTTATCGCATTTTTTACTTTTTTCACTGGAACTATTGTCGAAGTTTTCCATTCGTTCGATACAGTTCCAGATTGCAGACTCTTTTTTATTAATAACGCGTAAAAATGGCCCATGTATTCAACTGAGTCTTTAATGACACCCTCCGATAGTAAGTTTTTTCCACCAATTTTTCTCTTAAATTTCTTAACAATTTGGATGATATCTTCCGTATTAACTTTTTCAAATTTAAATGTCGTTTGAGATTTTGCCGGCTGGATTGAGTTATCACCAATGTCTTGTATATTACTGTTAATCCCAATAATACTGTCCACAAAGAATTTGTTTAAATTCTCTGCGATTTCCCAGCTGCTATCGTATAACGTGCCACTTATTACCACTTCTTTGATTTTTTCTTTGTTGTCTGCATTATTGACTACATTTCTTAAGCAGTTCCACATTAATCGACTGTTCCCTCTATTTTCTTCAACTTTGTATTCAAGATGCTGTATTTTTATAACTTTAATCAATTTCTTATAATTTTTTTTAGCCACGTTGTATTCTGCCCAGTCTCCTGTCAAAGTGGCCCTTTCATGTAACTTAAACTTCATTTTATTGGTTTCTACTAACTCCCTATCATACCATTTATTTCTTAATTTGATAAGATTTTCGATTTCGATTTTTTCCTATAGGTTAACTGATTCATGATCGATATCATGCTTTAGTTAATATGCTCCAGCATACCCTCAGTATCCAAACTATGCAAGCTCACAAAGTTACATTGTCTCAAGAGATGTAATAAGTTATCGGGGCTATACCTATCCCAAGATGTTACTTCTGACAGTTTTTTTTTTAAATTTACTTAGGCTTATTTACATTACATCGAAACAGTATAGTTTCATGATCCGATATTCTTTGTTGTTCCAACTTTTCACATGATACCTCTCTGCTATTAGTATACAACAAGTCAATGAGTGTTTCGGAATACTCGGTAACCCGCGTATTAAAATTGATTTGTTGTTTCATAGCTAGGTGAGCGAAGATCTCATTGAGTTTCCTACTATAGCTTGATATTACGTTAAGGTTTATATTGAGATCCCCGATTATGATAGTATCTACCATATTATCACATGTTTCAGACAGGATGGCCTCCATATAGGTCAAGAAATCTGCATCACTTGTACTAGGTGAGTGATAAACCACACCGATTTGACACCTCTTTACCCAATTTCTTAATTGTATGACTATGCACCATATATTTTTATTGACGGATCGATTTATTTTTATTTTGAAATCATTTGTGCCTCGCAAGATTATAATTAGAGTATCTCCTCCAAACACCCATCATTGATCCAAAAACAATTTAATAGATATAGCTACAGATGTAGCTTTAGAATTATAAAATTTTCATTTCAACAATCAACCTACCAAAACCGAAAACTTCAGCAAAACAACATTTCGGCATACTGCATTTAACTCTACTTTGGTATATTTAAAGGTAAATTATGGTCCAAACGAAAAATGTCATACGGAAACCATAGGCAGCACACACTAAAGTAAACAAACTGGAGATTAATAGCAAATTAGCGAAAAATAAACACAACAAACGTTGTGCATATTAAATTTACTGACTCTTTCGTTGTATACTAGCATTAATAATAAAATTTCCAATAAATAACTCAAAAAGGCCATATTTTCTTTTGTTTATTTACAAACATGTGTTTGTGATCAGCTGATTTTCTTACTTGCAAGTTTTAGCTGGGAAAAATTTTTCCTCAATTTCCCTTTCTTTGCAAGTTTTTTGGGTACGAGAACGCAAAATCAGTAAAAGTTTTCTAAAACTTTAGATAGTTGGGCGTACGAGTACACTTGTAATGTTGTAAAGGGTAAAATATTATTGATTAAGGCTAAAAGGCGGTTACACTGTTCGACTTCCACAGGCGATTAGTTGAATCAAAAGTTTACATCATTTAACTGAAATTTGAACAATGTAAACGCCTATTAAATACAATGAATGTGTACGATTAGAAAATAATAATATTCTGAAAAATTTTTTGAAAATTTTATTACTTTTATAAAACTTGAAAAGGAGAACAAGGAGGACATTTTCGCTCAAACGAAGGACAGAGAAGGACAATATTTTTGATGAGGACAATCCTCCTCAAAGGAGGACGGTTGGTCAGCTTAATATAAGTAAAAGTCCAGTGTATTCTGTTATTGCTTTTTGGTACATCAGGATGTTAAAACGAAACATGAACCAAAAATACAAGATCACGTAAGAATGCAACGTTGTATTTGTAACTTGTTTTGAGAAAAAAATTCGTGGAAGCGGGTTCGTCAGCTGAGCGTTTGTTTACATTACTAGCACCACAATTTTAAACTTTTGTTTAACTAAAGAAGAGTTAATTCAACATGACAACACATTTTAAAGCATTTTAATGCATGAATTTACCTAAATTGTGCGTTTAAAGTGGCTGACAATAATTTTGGCTAATTTTGGTTTTCGTTGTTTTCTTTGCTTTGTTTTCCAGCGAAACAAGATGGCGTAGAACCCGCTCAAAAAATCGACTTTTTTCACTCTCTTGTTCCTACGTGATCTTGTGTCGTTCGTTCATGAAAACGAAAGGTAATAGGAGATAATTTTCGCCATTTCGTTTTTTTGGCATCCTAAAGTTGCGCCATTTCGTCTTGGATGACATTCTGCTGTACTAGTGCAGAGACAAAAATATCCAATCGGCTGTTCCAATGACACCATCTTGTATCAGTGATGCCGATAAATTTTTTAAAAAATCCGT
Organism: Rhagoletis zephyria; assembly: GCF_001687245.7. NCBI lineage: Eukaryota > Metazoa > Arthropoda > Insecta > Diptera > Tephritidae > Rhagoletis > Rhagoletis zephyria. The sequence goes on along the minus strand of NW_016158247.1, from coordinate 104,603 downwards.
ACCGCATCTCAAAAAAATCCCTACCTTTCCCTACGCAAATATAATTTTTCCCTACATATATTTTTCATATATCGAAATGAAACAATCTTTTGCAAATTCATCTTTTATTTTAAATATTAGCATCAACTTACAATCTTCGCTCCTTTATTCAAACTCTAATTTTGTGTTATTTTTAACAATATAATCGCGTAAATTGTACCTCGTTATAGAAAAGTGTAGACGAATACACAGTGAAAATGGCAATAAGCAAGCTGGGTTAAATGAATATGTTCAAGCGTAGCCAAACTACATACTTTAAGGGCCGGTTGCTCAAAGTCTGGTTGACACTAATCCCCGGTTAAACATCGTTATCGACGTTACCGACACCATGTTATTTGCATGGAGCCGAAAACGTCGATAACGATGTTAATCGGTGATTAGTGTCAATCAGGCTTTGAGCAACCGGCCCTAAAAGTCTTGCTGTTCAGTGGGTGTTTTCAAGAACATATGAATATTTAACTTGCTAACATTCGTTAAGACATTGAAATATGTAATTTCAAATCATTTATAATCGAATCGGTAAGTTCGACAACCGTACAAGTCCAAAATCTGTTTTTCATTGTTGAGATCAAAAACAGTACAAGTCACGGACATGAACGGGTGTTCTCTCATTTAACCGTACTAGATGCTTAGCCGTTAACGTAGCACAGCTGATTGCATCCGTGAAATTGGGAGAAAATCCGTACATGTCCCAAGAATGATAGAATACAAGATTGCGCCAATCGAGCTGAGAGCAACTGGCCGTGACGTCAATAAATACTAGAATGAGAGAGCAAGACGAACTCGACAAGAAAAAGAGGAAGCATCGGACAAAAGGCAGTATTGCCAAGTTTTGAATTTGAAAAAGCACCAAATTTTTATTGGTGTATTTTATAGACTTTATATGCATACATAATTTTACTGTAAGGATGCCGATTCAAATTAATAAAAATCAATGTTTCTTGCACGACGGTTGATTTCTTCTGGCATGATTGAAGGTGCTGCCACATATTTTGTTGTCGCTTATGATTGTCACTGTGCCCTGATTTAGTTTAAATTTTTGTAAAGTTGCTTACCACACTTACGATTGCTATAAATTTTGATTCCATTTTTTTAAGATTTTCTAATTTGATGTCTTCAAACTAAAAAAAAAGCACCAAAAACGGGCCAAGCACCAAACTCAAAAATGTTCGTGTTTGAATACTCACTAAATTTGGTGCGAAAAGCATGAAGTTGGCAACAGGGAATGTAAACAAAAGTATTTTATGACGTCAGCGATTAGGTGGATGCTGTCAAATCGACGAAGAGAGGGTTAGCGGTCCGCGAATGGCGCGACCTTTATTTTCTGGATCGTGTACATGTCCGTACTGTTTTTAATCTCAACAACGAAAAACTGTTTTTGAACTTGCACAGTTGTCGAAGTCACCGATTCAATTGAAATTATATGAGAACAGAACAGAACATTTTGTGAAAAAGAGACAAACATTTAAGTTAATATTGAAAGTCTGTCCTTTTTTTCCTACATCGCAAATTTAAGGCTGAATTTCCCTACAATGTAGCCTCTTTTTCCTACTAATGGCATCCAGGGATGCCGTTTGGATCTAAATAGATCCAATTGGATACATTTTTAGGCGAATTTTTGCGGGATACTTATTTTTTCCGGTCAGTATAAATGTGGATAATTTTTTAAATAGGCCAAAATTTTATATTTCCTATAAAGTTTTTTTCGTTCAAAAATCGATTTTCATTAGAGATGGTAGAAAGCATTCCGTTTTCTGAACGTATAAAGAATTGCTATTAAGCGTGAAATTAAAGCATTTTATTTTTTGTGAACGAGGCAATGAACATATGAAGAGATCTCACCAAAATAGGTATAAGCGCAATTGCTTCAATTAGCTTAAAAGGATGCTTTAAGCAAGATCTTAATATACATATCGTCGTTTAAACTACAAAACCGCGTATCAACAAAATGTAAAACCGCGTATGTGAGGTTGCATAAATTATTTTCTAGAGAGTAAAAACACGCATATTTCAAAATGGTTCTCTTTTTTATAAAGCCATCGCATTTCTGGCTAGTATATTTCAGGACGAATGGATAAGGATTGAGCCAAGAGCTTGTGTGAGCAAATCCAATTTTTGGCAGCAAATGTCAGTTACGCGGTTTTGCAGAATGACGATACGAGGTTTTGTACTTTAAACGACGATATACATATATAAAGTAAATTATACTCTTTCTGTAGTAATATCTTTCATATCACATATTTTTATTTGTTAATTCAAAAAGAAAGAAGATTTCAATGCAGTTCAAAAAACTAAATTTGATTTATTTAAGGAGACTTTTATGAATGTTACTGAAAAGACTTTAAATACAATCTAAACAAATTTTATTTATTTGCGCATATTAAGAGAGGTAACCAGTTTCCTCTTTTAATGTGTGCAAATTCGCACGCCGTTTAATAAAATTAATCATTGCCTGTTTACTCGTACATACCAAATTTGCCGCAAGAAACGCATAAAATGTTTAAAATAAAGTAATGTATATTATTAGTAGGAAATGAGTAGTCCACTTGCAAACAGCGTTATGTGATTTTATAATAGAAAGCCATAAATTTGGAAAAGTGACTACGACAACAAGTAACATTTAAATTGAATCTTTTTTATAATTACCTGAAAATTTGGATAAATAGGAGCCTTATATAATTGCAACATAACATAACATGTCATAAGATAACATTAACAGTCTATACAATCTAAAGCAGCTTTCTAAGTTCATCAGAAGATTGATACTGTTGAAAGTTCATAAATAAGTATGATAGCGACTTTTGGAAGAAGACTTAACATTTGATGCTATTTTTTNACTTTGCAAGTAGACTACTCAAATGTATTTGTAGTTTGAAAATTTTTGCAATTTTAAACATTCTATATATGTGTATTTATGTGTATATTTTAAAGATCCCAAGTTCAAAATCAAATACTGAACATCTTATACGTATATTTATTCTTGTTGAAAAATAGATACTCTTCAGTAGTAGTTTTACATGCTCTTTTTGGAGTGTACTTGCTACTTATTATATTTACTTTGCAAAATACTTATGCACTAAAAATGTACTTTATAAATTGAAATTACAAATGCTTGATTTTATGCACATGTATTCCAAGTCCTTAGGATGGGTTAAATTATGCCTTTTTCATGAAAATGTTTGGTTTTCTTACAAATTATGAGATGTATATGTAACAAAAAAAAATTGGATACATGTGGATACATTTTTGGCTTGGTCAGGGATACATTTTCTTGAGACGGCGCGGCAACACTGTTGGCATCACTGCCATGTATAGATGCGCCTTGCTCTGTATTGCCATATCTTCGAAAAATACACAAATTCAACAACTGCCTGCTCTGACGTATGTATCTAGTTTATATTTAAACCAAGCAATGTGTCTGAGTTTCTTTTTTTTCGTTTTCTATGCCGTTTATTCATTTTTATTCGCTTGCAATACACAATCTGTAGATTATTTTTGTGGTACGGCAATCTGGTTCGCGCTCGTCGGCTGCTGCTGACGACTCGCTTTTAAATATAGAGACACGGTTGGTGGGACGACGAGAACAACACAGGCGACTTCGGCGGTTGACATACACGATTTCAATGCGGCAAATGGGGAAAACATCATAAATCTAATCCAGAGTTTTGTTTTGATTCTCGCGACGGCGACACCACTTCGCGTACGACGTCGTACGATTTTGTGGAATATACGCTATGCTTCGCGTTGCCATCTAATGTCGGCTAGAAAACTTAGATACATATTATAAAAAGACTAACAAAGTAGTATATGAAATGTTTCGAATTTTTGGTTAGACAAGAAACCCAATTTTTAATTGGAATGCTGATTTGTGCAAAGTAACGAAGCGAATGAATACATTTATCGTGCTACTTGGAGGAGGTGGGTTTCTGTATGTTTGTATAACAATGGCAAGCCAGCCGTCAAAAGGCCGAAATAGCCATTTAAAGATTTGTATGTGAGCACTGCAAACTTTTGAAACCGTATCTTTTTCGTTAAAAATATTAAAAAGTGTATATTGTGCAAAAAGAAAAGTGTAAAAGCGTACACTTCGAACGCGACGAAAGTCTGTGGTGTGTGGATTTTTTCGTGTGTGTTTCTTGGCGAGAAAAGTTCAAAATTCTATATCTGTAGAATTCATGTAATCGCTATCCTCGCGTCACGTACGTATGCATAAATGGATCTGTGTGCATGCATGTTTGCATGTATGAATATTCGCAAACATATATACTAGTGTGTACACATGTATGTTTATATCTATGTATGTATATATTTCGCTGGGTCTACATACTTATGTTCGTGTAGGTAGGTGAAGTCAAATAAGACCACAGCAACCAACCGTGCAGCACGTCTAAAGTGTAGCTAGTTATATATGCACAAACATCCATACACGTATATATGTACGTCAATACTCATTTGAACTATGTAAGTAAATGTTTGAATATGTATGTACATAAGAGTATACACCAGGATGCAAGTACATATGTCCATACATACGAGTTCATATAAGTAGAAAGCTTCGTATGCATATGCACATACATACCTACAATATAAATTAAAATAGTCTCACTCATACAATACTATGTAGTTCCAAATAACAATCAAATTGTGGCAGATAGTTGAGCAGTGGAACAGCTGATTGACGACTGCGTACGCGTCAGCAGTTTGAATCGGCGTGCAGTCGAAATGCATGCTACATGTCAAAATGGTACATTTGGGCACTTTGCAACTAGTCCAACGTGGAATTAATCGAATTGAGAGCTTTCGTTAGGAGCAGTTTAAAGCGGCGTTCAGTCAAAATGCATGTTTGGGAGCTTTCGCTGCAATGGAATGTGCAATGCGCAATTAGTAAAATTGAGAGCTTTAGTTAGCGCTTGAGGGCAAACCGGTACTAACTTCAAAAAGGGCTAGTCTTTGTACATATTAGTTTTAAGACAGTATGATGTGATGGTTTATACAGATACGTATGTACACATGTATGTAGGTATGCACCTACCCAGTCGGAGTTGGTTGCTTCCAAAATGTACATATAGCGCACCTCTTTTGCACTCAGAAGTGGTTCCAAAAACATGAAGTCTTTAATTCGCTTTTATACAGTCGTGAAACACAGCATGAACGGTTCTTTAAGAAGACAATTTGGCATGAGGTGGTTGTTGATTTGGAGAGCTTTGTAGAGTTTTTATTCTCGTTCGGACTCACTTGCCGAAGTCAAAACATTACAACTTGCTGATTTTAGCAGTGAAGTTTTCACGTCTACAGAATGGAAGTCTAAACACCATTATGGTAAAAAATAATGCGATTGCCTTTTCCCGCAGATATTTGCTAACATTTCATACATAAATTAAATGTACTTCACACTTCTCATGAAGGAATTATTACCTAAAAATGCATTCTTTTCGGAGCCAAATTCTGCACGGTCCGACTGGGAACGTGTGTTGCGCGCTTGTGGATATGTATGTAGCTAGCGGTGTATATGCATACATATACAGTATTTCCCGAATATATGCACCGTCGAAAATGCACGAGATTCGGTGCTTATTCGCGGGAAGTGCTTGTATGAAAATTCCGGTTATATGCATTACCGATTCATCTATATACATATGTATGAATGTATGTAGCTGAACCGAACGAACGACAACTATTAAATAATGAATATTAATTTAAAAATGTAATAAATTGAGATTTCATAAATAAGTGCGTAACAAAATCCAAAACCGGTACAAGTGATGCATAAAAGAATTTCAAAATGGCACAATGCTTATAAGCGAGCTGATCGGTATTTTTGTGTATATTAAGCCTGTTCCAAGTACTTCAAGATTTGCAGGTTTAACAGGGCTCGAATCGTAACATCCGATCACGGATTGGAAACGATACAAAAGAAAATTACGTGATACGTCAGGCAGTATAAGCTGAATGGGACAAAGAGTACGTTCACGTATGTCATAATCCGAAAAATGTGTTTTTACGTGACGAGCAGTACGATATCGTATGTGATGATTCGATCCCAGGATTTACAGGAAACGCTGTTTTCGCCGTTAATAAATCTTATGTAAAATCCAGCAGATTGTGAAGTACCTGGAACGATGATAAAAAATAGGAAGGCAGAACTGCTGAGAGGAATTTTTCAAATTATTGAAGTTTGCAAGCAATTTAATTTTAAAATTTTACACACAAACTCACACACACATTCTCAATTTCAATCTAAAATAAAAACAACTTTGAACAATTCCTTTTTTTTACTCTCAATTTTATATGATTTAAAAATGTTGGCAAACTTCAAAAAAAATCATGGCCGACGAATTGAGAAAACTGTTTTACCTTGCTATGTTTGTTTTTATCATGCCTGGAACAGGCTTATTTAAATTGGAGATTTTTTTAATTTCTCTAGAGCTTAGCTATAGCAGGAAATGCTTATAACCGGGTTGCTTATAAGCGAGAAATACTGTATTTGTTAATGTACGTATGTAGGTAGATAGGTCTGTACGTATGCCCATGGTAATTTGCATGCATGTCTGCTTGTGAATCTGACATAGATATGTATGTAAGTATATATATGAATACATATGCATATGAAGGTATAGATACATACTAGAGGGCTGCATGAATTCATTCAAGACGGCTTATGAATTTTTTTTATACAATACGAATGAATGATTTTGGCTTAAAAAATTTTGAATTTGAGTGAATACCTGGTCTGATATATGTGTTGACACAACAATATTCAAACAAAGAGAAAATAAATTTAATTAAAATAAAGACAATTTTTTGTATGAATCATGATAAAAACATAGTAAGGTAAAACCGTTCTCTCAATTCGTCGGCCATGATTTTTTTTTTGAAGTTTGCCAACATTTGAAAATCATATAAAATTGAGAGCAAAAAATGGAATTGTTCAAAGTTGTTTTTGTTTGAGAATGAAAATGAGAATGTGTGTGTGAGTTTGTGTGTAAAAGTTTAAAATTAAATGGCTTGCAAATGTCAAGAATTTGAAAAATTCCCCTCAGCGGTTCTACCTATTTTTTTTATCATGGTATAAATATCCAAAAATATTTTTTCTATAAACATGTATAAAAACATAGATATGTATTTTTTGTACATATGTATTGCTGCACTCCTATTACAATACGAACAAATTTGATTGTAGAAATTATACTATAACTGAAATGAGTTTGAACGATTTGAATGTTTTTCATTTATGCATTCACATTCATCCATTTGAAGGTAGAAAATTTAAAACAAAATATATTCAACGGGGTCAGAAGGGCTCCATTAGTGCTATTGGGGCGCTCCATATTCAGCAGTGAGCGGTTCCTTCCTAATTTCACGCTTTACTGTATTTTAACATTACCCGCATTTTTTTGTAAGCGAGCGACAAAAGAACGATCAACTCGGGTAAAATTTCCTTTTAGCTACTTAAGCAACCCTGCTGGTAGCTGGCAAGAAACATGTGATTAGTTCAACGGGATTTAGACACAAAAAACAATAGAAATTAGTAATTATGCGAGGTATTTGCGTAATATATATACTTATTTAAAATATAAATCATGTATATACGAAAACAAAAATTCCCTTCTCCACTTTCCCTTTAACAATTCACAATAGAGCAGTCTTTTCACTTAACAACACTACTCTTCAGGTCACGTATGTTTTAACCGACCTGGCTGAGCTCGGATAAATAGCTGAGTTTGTGTTGTTGCTTTGCGTGTATTTCGTCACTTAAACGAGTGTTCTTTTGTAGCTCGGTTGCAAAAGGATGGGCCTATTGTGTGTCATAAGAAAGAAGCGCTCCCTTTCTGCTTCAAAAAAAGCCAAGGCGAGCGCTCAAGTAAAGCATTTAAGAAGCGATGCATGCAAATTTAAATTTTTATATAATACTAGCAGACCCGGCGAACTTCGTCCCGCCCAAAATTAATTTTTTGTATTGAAACATTTTGGTACAACATTTTCACCAACAGTTCACGTCCATGATTTTCAGTGACGCGTTTATCTTCTAATATTACGGTTTCGTGGTTGTCGGAAGGCATATTTCCATTACCATCTTAAATAACCTAGCAAAATTGTATATGCATACAAAGATACGTAATAGCTTCAGTACCGTTTGAAAGGCGCCGTACCCCCCTTATAAAATAGACGCAATTTTTTCTAAGAGTATGGGAGTGATTTCTCATATTTCCATACCATGCTCAAGTACTCTACCATGAACACTTCCAGAGATATGCAGTGTGAAATATTCGGTTTGCATGGGAGGTGCCACGCCCCTTTTTCCAATAAGCCAAATTTTTCTTCATGACTATGCGATTGATTTTATATGTCTTGTACATACCAAGTTCCAGTACTCTACCATGAACACTTGCAGAGATATAAAGTGTGAAAAATTTGGTTTGTATGGGAGGTGCCACGCCCCTTTTTCCAATAAGCCAAATTTTTCTTCATGACTATGCGATTGATTTTATATGTCTTGTACATACCAAGTTCCAGTACTCTACCATGAACACTTGCAGAGATATAAAGTGTGAAAAATTTGGTTTGTATGGGAGGTGGCACGCCCCCTTCACTTAGCGGTATGAAACATACTTTACACCCTATTGTCATACCTACGAAATATACATAAAAAATTTCATTCGTCGGTTAAGCCGTTTCGGAGGAGTTCGACCACAAACACCGTGACACGATATTTTTATATATTAGATTTTTCATACAAAAATACCAAAAGATCTAAAAGAAAAAAATAGAGAAAATTTTTTTAGGATAGGGACACCCTAATTGCCAAATTCCAGTACTATATCGTAAACACTTCCAGAGTATGCAGTATGAAATAAATTCGGTTTGTATGGAGGTGCCACGCCTCCTTTTCCAATAACCACAATTTTTCTCCATGAGTATGCCATTGGTTTGATATATCTAGATACCAAGTTAGAGTACTCTACCATGAACACTTCCAGAGATATGCAGTATAAAAAAATCGGTTTGTATGGGAGGCGCCACGCCCCCTTTTCCAATAACCAAAATTTTTCTCCATGAGTATGCCATTGGTTTGATATATCTCCATGCCAAGTTAGAGTACTCTACCATGAACACTTCCAGAGATTGTAGTATAAAAAATCGGTTTGTATGGGAGGGCCACGCCCCCTTTTCCAATAACCAAAATTTTTCTCCATGAGTATGCCATTGGTTTGATATATCTCCATGCCAAGTTAGAGTACTCTACCATGAACACTTCCAGAGATTTGTAGTATGAAAAAATCGGTTTGTATGGGAGGTGCCACGCCCCCTGAACCTAGCGGTATGAAATATACTTTACATCCGATTCTCATATCTACCAAATATACACAAAAAATTTCATAAAGATCGGTCCAGCCGTTTCGGAGGAGTTCGACCACTAACACCGTGACACGAGATTTTTATATATTAGATTTTTGTTTTAATAAAAGAATGGCGTTTTTGTAAACCATTTGATGGTTTTATAACGTGTACTTATAAACATGGGTTTTTCTTATTTTCTATGTGATATACATATGAAAACACATACATACATACATGGTTATACATAAATTAACTTTTTTTGAAAAGAAAATATTTTATGTTACTAATCAGAATGATATTTATTTCTGAGCATTGATAGAAATTAAATATTTTTTTTTACTTTGTTTTTTTACTGCTCCCTACTTGCTCCTTTGGGGAGCAGCTCACTTTCAGTCCCGTTGGGTATATTCTTCCCGCTGAGTGTTTTGAATGTGAAGTAGATTATTTAAATCTACTATACTCTATCTGGCTAGAAGTTTGAATGAACTCATGCAGCCCTCTAATACGTACGAACGTGCTCATATGTATATATTTACATACATTTATACGTACAAGTTTAGGTATGTACATACGGTATGCTGGCTGGTTTTACCCTGTCGGGAAACACACTAGTGCCGACCTGGTTCTGACTAGAGATCTCAGAACCATGACTAGCAACTGGCGAATTTAACTTGCGATGTTATACGAAGTGTCAATTGCCCCACCCCGCTGCATCCCTTTGTCGATAGTTCCGAATCTGTCCTAAATTCTATAATTCCGAACCAGTTCTAAAATCGACAGACGAAAAAAGTATCATAATTGGTTTAGTCTTTTTGGTTTTTTCATGTGTGCAATTTTAAAAAAATGTGTTTTCAATTTAAAATTAAATGTGTCCAAATGATTGTAAGAAATATGCGTTTACATGCCTTTGGCTGTGTAGAGGTGTTTGCTGGTTTTGCTTAGATAGTAGATAATAATAATAGATTGGCGCTTACACATTTGTTAGAGTTTGGCCGAGATTCTCCTCCGATTTGTGGCGTGCGCCTTGATGTTGTCACACAAAGCGGAGGGACCTACCGTTTTACGCGGACTCCGAACGGCGATTGTATTTTTATGAGAAGCTGTTTTTCATGGCAGAAATGCACTCGGAGGTTTGCCATTGCCTGCCGAGGGACCACCGCTGTTAGGAAAAACCCTTTTTTCTATATTTTTTTGCGATGTTGCTTTGCCAGGGCTGCAACCCAGGTGCTGCGGAGTGAAAGCGCGCACTGCTTACCACTACACCACAGCGGCCATGTTTTAAAAAAAATTTGTTTCGTATTAGCAAACTGTGATAAGGGATCTGCGAAGTGCAGAGTGATAGCGGATTTGAACGAAAACCCCGCCAAACACATATGTGTATATACATATATATATACCTATGTAAAGTAAACATGCCCCCCGCAGCATCGAAATTCGACAGATAAGATCTAGTTCGTTCTGCATCCCTTTTTGTAAAGCTCTGAACCAGTTCCAAATTCGTCAACTTAGATATATGTACATAGGTTTCTACTGAAATTTTATTTTATTCTTTTGGACTTATGACTAGTTTGGAAATAACAAATTTGGGAATCACTGAACAAAACCAATTACAAGTTCGTTCGATCTTTTTAAGTTCATGCATCGAAATATAATTTTTAGAAAAAGTGGACTTAACTGAACTTAACAGCAACTTTTCACTCTTAGCTAGCGATATGTAGTTTTAAAAAGTGAAATAAAACACTTTTTTAAAATCAACACATCGGACTGGTTCGGTTTTGGCGATAAAGATTTAGTACGGAACTAGAAATTTGATTCACTAGTTCGCGGTTTCCCTGAAGGGTAGCAATGCAAAAGAGCATTGTTAGTGCGCGCTTCGACGCTACAAACAAAAGCATATATACATACATGTGTACGATCATCTGTACTAGGGATAGGACTATCCGTATATGCGGATATTCGTGTACACGGATTAAATCCGGATAGATGGTTAATATACGTTCTCTTTTTTATCCGGATATCTTATTAATATCCGTTTTCTTTCCGGATATCCTGATAATGTCCGTTAATTTTGCTATCCAGATAACTGGTTAATATTCGTTCGTTTTGTTATCTGGATATTCGGATTTTTTGATCAGATAATTGGATATCCGAATAACCGGATTATCCGAATATTCATATAACTCCCAGCCAGAGTGTCCAGATTTGGCGATTTCGCGCCAATTTGGCGATTTTTTTCAGATATTAGCGCGTAAAAATTTAGGAAATCGCCATTGGCGATTTTTGGCGTTTTTTCCTTTCAAATAAATTTTTTTCAATTATAAATATATACAAAACTTAATTTTCCGCGATAATTTTACAGAAGAGACTAATGAACTGCGTGATAAACTTGACTTAAGAAGCGTTTTAAAATACTCTCCAAAATGTTTAATCACCCTATTCGAAGAACTTTTGGAACGATTACCTGTCAATTAAATACTTTTAAAAAAGCTTTGATTTTGTCACCAGAAAAATGTGTGAATCATAAGAGGGCGAGTTTCAGAGACCTGCCAATTAACTATTTCACTTTGAAGGAAAGAAAAGCACCGGAAACTGAATATTTAAATCTTTTAACTTTCTCATGGAATAACTTTTCTCAGAACCTTTCCATCCGACTCTGAAGAAGTTCGGATAATTGCTTACGGAGGGAAAAACGCAACAGGCAATGAAATGTTTGGAAATATAAGTAAATTCATATTATTATCCTTGCCGCACCCACATGCTCTGTTGAGCTCGTTTTTCCGTAATGAATTCAACAAAAGCTAAGATTCGAAGTAGGATGAGGTTGGAAAGCCTTAATTCAATAGTTCGAATAAAGTGTTATATGAAGGCTAATAGTTTCAGCTGCAAAACGTTTCAAATATCAAACAGTATGTTATCAAGGTTGAATAGCTCAATACAGAGTTGGGCATTATTCGAATAAATTGTTATTTCGATAATTATTCGAATAAAATTTTATCCGTAATATAATTATTCGCAGATAACTTATTCACGAATAAATTATTCGTGAATAAATTGCTTGCGAATAATTTATTCGTTATTTTATTCGTGATTTTAAATAATGAATAAAAACTCATTTTTAACACATTGAGTCACCTTTTACTTTTATTTCTTTTGTCAAGGATTGTGAGTTCTGCTGAATCCTGCTTACTATTTCATCAAGAATACTAGCGTATTCCCTCTGGTTTCGCGGCCCCTGATAAGATTTTTTGAGTTGGCCAATGCAAGAATAGCGTTGAAAACCAAATATGGGTAAAGTAAAAATTCTTAATTTAGGTTGAACAACTAAATAGCACAACCCTTCTCACACATATTTCTGCCAAAAAAATAGCGCTCTGATGCTATATGCAAGAAAAAATTCCTTTCAATGTCATGAGCTTTATCGATGGTCTTATTTCCACTTGTGAGATCTTTTCTAAGCGTGCGTAATCTTCTTCTATGATCTTGCAACTACAACATTGGTCCGATGCGTCAACCTCTAGTCTTATGTCATGTAGGCGAACAAAAGTCCTTATACGGAAGCTGAAGAGCACAGATGACCGTTTTCTATTATAGGAGAGCCAAAAATCCTCGATGTAAAATTTGGCCATTGATATACCAACAGTGGTCTTTCTTGGAAGGATGTGGTCGAAACTATCCTTGCTGATTCGCCACTTTTAAAATATCCAAGAGCTGGTTTCCTTGAGTCTTACTGCTGCAGCAATGGCCGCCCGAGCAATTTCATCAAATTGTACAATAAATAGGGATTTTCTAAATAACCCAACTGCAGCGCCACCTACCGGGTCCATTTTTCGCATAAGTATTTTTCGTCATGCAGGAAGAACACATTTTGAATTTGAACGAAATCAGTTCATAAATACGGCTTTTATAAATAACTCGGCTCCATCGCCACCAAGGAGTTTTCTAGTAGCCTTTAATAGAACTTTATGCGTATGGAATAACCTCCGAAAATTTGATTTTAATGTATCCAGGGGTTTGAGTTAAATCGCAACAACGAAAACGGTTATCATTTTATACATAAATATATGTACATATCTATATACATAAATTACTTGTCTTATTATTATTTTGTTCGTTATTCGAATAATTAATGAAGATAATAATCATTCGAATAACGAATAAAATAATTTATCCGTCATTGGAATATTTTTGTTTTTAATCAACACAATTATTTATTAGTTACGAATAACAAGAAAAACAATTTATTCATTTGTTAATCGTCATTCCAATAAATTTTGCCCAACTCTGGAAATAGCTGATCTCGTCTTATTATAGATTTTTATTTAAATTTTAGCGCCGAGCTCTTAAAAGCGGATTGTGCGATTAATCAATTAATTTGAGTTTTAATAAATTTAATAATTGCGCAGTCCTATTGCAAAATGTGTTGAAACAAATATTTTTAAAAAGTATGCGTATTTTTAAAGAAAATTTTTTGTGCATCACTATTATATAAGACATTTGTGTTATTTTTTATTACCCTCTGAACGTGTTATATTCGTTTTTGGTTTTAAAAACTATATTATAACAAGATCTCATTTTTAAAATAAAAGATTTGCTAAATCGAATTCATGAATTTTATAAAAAAAAAAATTGGCGATTTTTGGCGATTTTTTTTAGAAATCGCGCTTTTTTTAAACAATCTGGACCTTTAAAAGTGGTACATACATACATACATATGTATGTAAGTATGTATCAACATATGTACGTGTATGTTGTGTGTCCGTATTTAGTTTGGTTCTGTTTTTACCGTACCTACACAAGCACACACAACACAGCCAAATAAAAGAAATACTTCCCTGCAAAAAATGCGACTAATCCGGGATGACTTCGGGAACAATTGCAAAGGAAATGGTACAAATATGATCTCTTTATATGGAATGAACTGATCGCTTTTGTTTGAGCATGTCCTACGATGCGCTTACGAATTTATTTCGATTCCACATTTCCTTTACACTTTACCATAAGAAGCAATTCCAGATTTTCCTGTGCTGGTAGTTTGCCCGCTAGGTTGCCTGTTGTCTTCGCATTTTCGTTGCCCCCCGAACAACTTACGCGATAAGCAAGATCTGCTCTTGAATTGCCAAAGCCAAAAATTAATCGCAATCTATAGCTTTTCTCAAAAATATCGGCTGTGGCGTCGCGCGAAGACTATCGGTTCTGGTTCTGAGATCGCAGGTTCGAATCCACTGGCAGGTGGTTAAGATTTTTCAAATTAAATCAATGTAAGTTAATATATGTAACTATATCAAAGATGTATGTCAATAAATACTAGAGCCATAAAACTAAATGAAATTAAAAAATATATATATATGAATATTTTTCTTTTAAAAAACCAAGTTTAAAAATTACAAAAAAAAGTAAATAAAAAATACAAAAGAAAAAGTTGATTCCCTTAGGAATAACATGCTAGTTCTTTGCTCTGTCGGTCAATTCGACTGTTGGAGCACCGCGAGCATAGCATAGCATAGCATAGGTATTCCTTCGATGGGGGAAGAATCGACAGACTATCCCGTCAACTGGTATGGTGCTACTAGTATTTCTATTGGCAGGTGCTGATGCATATAGCCAGAAAATGTTAGAAATACCAGTCGTCAACATTGAAAAAGGATAGAAAGTGAACTAGTTTCGTGCTGAATTGGAAGCTGGCACCATTCACAAGATATAGCAGTTTTCCCTGCGGGGAAACCATACATTCACACAACCATACAAAGCGTATGTACATTACGGTGACCATATTTATGAAAGCCGAATACGGGAGAAAAAATTATATTGCAAATTTTTTTCACACTGTTTTCCCTGAAAGAGTATCCTTATAGTAACATCACAAATTTGTAGTATAATTTTCTCGAGATATTTACCCCGTCAAATTTGTTTCGAAAATTCGTTAACTTTTAGTCTCAGAAAGTGCAATTTTAAGTCGGTAAGGCTTACCACTAATTTTTGACATTTTTTTTTTGTTGACAATGTTACGCTTTTTTCATAGAAATTATGTATGTTTGGCCTTCTTTTTTGAAAGAGAAGCAAATGAGCAGTACTTTTCACTCGCACTTTATTATACTCAATTTTAGTGAGTTGCAAAACTGCAAACCAATTTTTTTTTTAAAGATTCTAATTAAAAAGTTTGAAATTTTGGTGAAACATTGCAGAATTGATTTTTACAGTTTTTGTTAGGAAAAGAGCTTTACTGTAATAAAATAAATAATAAACATTACATAAACTAAAGAAAAATAGCCATAACTTACTAAAATGTCGGGTCTTAATTTCTATTTTGGTCGCTGTATGTATTCTTCGATTCGAATCACAGGCATTCAGATTAGAAAATAATAACGGTTTATAAAGAAAATTACCATTATATACCAAAATCACTTAAAACTCGTTCATAGGCAAGCCATTTTAATGAGCTGTTAATGCTTCGGAGCACCGAATACGAGACAAATACAGGATATTAAAAGAAATACAGAAGATTTGGCGTCCCGTATAAAATAAGTAAATTACCAGGACAATGGGTCAAAAAAGAGGACTGTCCCGTATAATACAGGACGGATGGTCACCGTAATGTACATGCATACACACACAAATGTACAAGGCACCTACAGTCATAGCAAATGGGAACAATGTAATACAAGTGAAATATGTACGATAAAACAAAATACGTGGGATACATTGGACGAAAGAAAATAAAACAAAATGACGAAAACGGTAGAAAAAAAACCGAAGATAAAATTACGTGAACCCAAAAGTAACCAAAGTGAAAGAATATGGGTTAAGTGTAATGAAATAAATACATGAGTTTAATTATGTTCTGAATCCTTAATTGAGAGTCCTGAATATGGATTCTAAAAATCGCCATGCATAATTTCTATGGCAAAAAATCTCTAAAGGCTTGTGCCTAAAAATATGCAACGCCGCCAGGCCAACATAACATATCAATATTGCTTACAGTTTTATATTGAACTCCTCCCGCTTTTGCTTTGCATATGTTTAGCTCATTTGTTATTCATTTAGAAATTCTAAACTATAGAAAGTTAGCGTAGCGGTTTCGAAGTCTCACTACTGGAATAACATCTTGACAAAGTAGATAAAATAGATGAATACATATTGAACATTCATAACCGGGGAGAATTCGTTTAAATACCGAATTTTTATAGGCCTCTGGAGTGAGTCCTCAGTTAGACGAAAGTAGATTGCTATGGGCCATTCAATATTTACGGCTTCCAATAATCTGCTTCTTCTTCGTCTTGTTTGGCACTGTAACCGCCGGCTACTCATGGTTACCACTAACCCCAGGTTGAACATGGTTATCGATGTGATCGACGCCATAACATACATATGTATAACAGGAAGTCGATAACGATGTTTAACATGTAGTTAGTATTATAGTTCATTTCCACCAAGCCTTAACTGCAGTTTATGGCTATTGGAAAACAGGGATATCAGCTCGAAGGGGGCAACTACTTGTATTAATTACAAGCAAACCAAAGTCAAAAAGCAAAAATTTAAATATAAACTTTGCCGATCACCCCATGTCAAAATTCTTAGAACTTAACTCAGCTCTTAACTGCAGTTAAGCTTCAGGGTTACCACTGGAAAACTTCTTTCCTACCAAGAGCTGGTTTGAAAACCTACCAAAATTGATTCTTTCCCACCATTTATCTTACTCAAGAAAACGGCGTTTGACAGCATTAAGAACATTTATTTTTGCTGATTTTTATACTTAAAATAAGATTTCTAGGTAAACGAAAAGTTCAGGATAATAGCTATATTATATGTATATGTACATACATATAGCACACAAAAAAAAAGCGGTGTGTGCTTTTAATCAGACACGCCCACCGACATGTATTTCGGCACCCTGAATCCGAATCTGAGTCCGTTTGTAATTTTAATAAAACCTTCGGAGTAAATGACGGGGCAATCGTAGTTAAACTCAGATTTCAATGTTTATAGAAAAATTATAAAAACCTTGAAATTTTCACCAAATCTTCAGACTTTTTAATCAGAATCTTTATAAAAAATTTTGGTATGCCGTTTTGTAGCCCATTTCATTTTACTCTAATGAAGTGCCAGTTTTAAGTGTCTAAAAAATCCCCTTGATTTTTGACCATTGTTTATTACTGACAGTGTCCTCCATAAAAGAAAATTGTCGAACATACTTTGTACGAAAAAAAACGTGAAACACCTTCAACCGAAAAAATTCTCTGAAATCAATAAATAAACAAAAGACAAATAGCCAAAACTGGTAAAAATATTGCACTCCTATTATTTTGTGGAAAACTGTATGTTAGCACTCCAATTTATACCCCGTTCTGCGTTCGCCCCTGTTTGGTGGAAATAGGACGACCAGGCCTGTCGCATTTACTTTAATCGAAGCGTTTCACTTCGTTTTTTTTAAAACTTCATAACTCCTTTATAGCTTCTTCTTTAGCAAAATCACTTTTTTGTTTCGTAGTCGATTTTGCCATGAGTTTATTTTTACTTTGAATTCGTATACCTCGTTTATACGATGCTTCAATTCGTTCTAAGTTAAACCATGTTATTTGGACGCACACATGTAAACACATTCTTAAATCAAATTGAAATCTTTATCCGTGCCACATAAATCACATTTTGAATGCGAGTTAAGTGTTGTTGAATCGTGGTAGGAGTGCATATAAACACGGAATTAGTCCACAGGGTCGTTTCATACAACTGAGTATGAAGTAAAATATTTAAACAGTTCTAAAAATTACATTTAGGCTAAGCTTTATTATAAAATTAATAGCTAATATCCTTTTTGAGTTTTGAATTATTATTTTTGAATGTTTATTATTTTAAAAAATTTACACTTTTATTAACAGGATTGAATTGAGATGAACTCTGTTTTAAAGTGTGTTCGATCGACTCATTTCTTGAATTTCAAGCGAGCTACAGTGACACGAGTTTATTCGATACCGTGTTTGGTGCCATATAAAGAAGGTAGTGTTGTCGCAAAGCGCTTACTTACCCTATGATGTCGCAGGAAGCTCACATACCGTATATGTACATACATATTTAGTCTGTTCCAATAGCAGTCCGGTTTACAGGATTTAGTCAGAACTTACAGGAAGTCGTTCCTATTGACATAAAACCTGTAAGTGGGAACACATTTGAGAGAGTAACTGAGCAACTGTTCCTAGTCAGAAGTTACAGGATTTAGTCCGGAGTTTTTTTTCCTGTAAGTTCATGAAAAGTGTCAAACGATCAGCTGATTTACATGTGCAAACAAAAACAGAAAGCGGTGAAAGCAAAGAACCTTATATTTGTTAAAAAATGGAAGTAAACAACGAAATATTTGAATATGTATAGATTTTAATAATTATTTAGTGATATTTCAGCCAAATCAGTGTAGTACCAATGACATGTAAACAAACCGTCTGACGTTTTTACAGGAAATAGTGCTTTTTGCGTTCCTATGCACTTCTGCATCTGTTCTCCTTTTACTCTCATTTGAGAGCGTAAAATTGTAGTTTGACAGTTCCACAGGTTTTAGTCCGAAGTTCAAAGGAACAGACTAATTAAACGCCTGCAAATGTTGAACTATAAAACATAGCGACATGAGCCACAACATGCTAGTGCCAGTTCATATTATGTCGCCCATACATGTTTCACAATAACATATGAAGACACTGTCGAATTATTGAAATCAAATCATGCATCAAATCTATGCATGTCAACACAAGCAGTACATGCGACACATGTGACATAGTCATCATTACTAAATATATTTTATATACGGGAAGAGATTTTGTAAATTTTTTTAATACCTATTATAGTAAAATGTATTAAAGAATTGTCTAATTAAAAACCTGTATATATTTTCGTCCAAGGCAGGAGCAAACAGTATTAAAAATATGCTGCAGAAGAACAACAGCGAACAACAGCGAACAGCAGCTTAGCTAAGTAGCAACGACATGCTAAAACAGTATGTTTGAGATGAAATAACATGGCATAACACCTTGTTTGAATTGACATGACATATCAATGCCTGAAATTTTTGAAAAAGACATTTTTAAAGAAAATGTTGTATTTTGCAGTTCTTTATTACATATGTACATACAACGCTTTTTTTTTTATTGAAAACTAAGAATCACAAAATAATGATCAAGCTTGATCGAAAAAAATAAAAATCCAAAATATATGTACATATGGTTCATATTCCAACAAAATTCTGAAAAATAATCTAATCTTTGTCCAACTTCTAACTCGATACTCTAAATCAGTGGTCGGCAGGCTTTAGATAGCTAGAGCTGTAAAACTATCGATGGTACCATCGATACTATCGAATGCTTCCATTTGTTTGCACTATCGAATGGTCGTTGGCCACTATCGATAGCCTTTGTTTGAGGAAATATACACATTGTTTATATTATAGGTTTGTTCCACAAGCTACTCGAAGTCACTTCGAGTTACACATACGAGTTCCACAAGTAAGTTTTAGAGTTTTTATGATATACGCTCACAGTTTGAACTTTGCTCGAGTTTTTCTACAAGTAGTTTGTGGAACAAACCTTATATGTGTTACTTAGTATGCATTTCGTTATTTTTGAAATTTGGAATTTGGCAACATTGATTTGCTTACACATCACTATTTTTTTACCTATTACAGGGTTTTACACGGGTCAGGATTGGATTTAATTCTGCTTGTACATATGCGTCTGTACCATCAAGTGGTTTCAAGTTTCTTGCTTTGCTTTGGACATTTTCGTTGTTTCCTATTTAAAGAACCAAAAACTGGAATTTAACAAAATTGCGTGTGCAAAAGCAAATAGAAAACGCAAAAGAGAATGAACCATAATTACGTTAAAGTACTTGAATCATGTAAATTGGATGTAATTAAATTAAAAAAAAATAGTTTAAATATCTTTTTGGAACCATACTATTGATATAAGCCAGGTTTAGTCAAATTTTGGAGATCCTTGTGTTTCCGTTTGATACTTTGAATGGATAAATAATCATGTAGATGTCTGGGTACGGTTCGGCTATTTGTACACTGATTTCGGTTCTTGTAGCACACGCTTGAAATATGGACTTTTCCGTAAATTTTGGAGCGATTTCTATGCAAAAATACTGTGGCGTAGCTGGCGTTGGACTACGGTTGCCAGACGTACTGATTTTATGAGTACAGTACTGATTTTTCAACTGTACTGATTTTATTCATTTCTTCAATCAGTACGCTAATGCCCTGATTTTTCACAATTTGAACTGATTTGTACTGAATTTTCAATTCAAACAAAAAACTTTAGCATTTTAGCAATTTGAACTGATTTGTACTGAATTTTCAATTCAAACAAAAAACTTTAGCATTTTCTTAAGGTTTTTACATAACGTTGGAACTTCCCTAAACTGTACTGTAAAAAAATAATAAGAAAATAATTTAATTATAGTTGGAATGTTTTAGATAATGTTTGATATGTCCAAGAAATTAATACAACAAAAAAGATCATATCGCCGGGTCGTTACGTACCAGTTGCGATGATATGGTGAAGCTTAAATTATTTAAAAAGAAGGCTGAAATTTTTGTCGAGTGTTGTTAGTTATCTGGAAAATAACTTTCAGTTTATAACAATAAATTTGAATATTCGAATGGCTTTTGCCTATTTTTGACAACTCCCGTTTCTCAATTTACTGACTTTGTAAAAGAGTTTTTCATACAAGACATAGAGTTAGATACTCTTTTTAGCGAATTCTTAGTCTTTCACAGTTTTTGCGTAGTTGAAAAATTACTTAAGACATAAGGAAATATAGATGAAGTCCTTAAAAAGTGGTACTTTTTCACAGTAAGAAAAAATATTTATTTATTTCTTTTTTTTCAATACCACACTCAACTGAGAGGATCTGAAGAATAAAGTTTGTTTCCTGGCGCAAAGAGAGTAACTGGCTTCTAATTAAAATTTTTGAAAGTGAACTTCAAATTAAAAGTAGTTTTAAAATGAAATGTATAGATTTCTTTGTATATTTAAACACTGAAATTGAGAACGATCTCATTATTGCTGTTCAAAAATGTCACAAATTTAAAATAATATATTGGCTCCTGTGTATAATGATGTGTACACTCATGTTAAAATGAATAACACTTTTATTTTTATGAACTATATTTTATTTATATACCAAAATATTGTTAAAAACAAGAACTCTGGCGTTTTAAAGTATTTTCTGTTACTTACATTCATAATTTTGCTTTGAATAAAAATGTACTGAAAAGTACTGATTTTTTAGCATGAAAAAGTCGAACGTACTGATTTCGCGCATAAAAAATCTGGCAACCCTAAGTTGGACTGATGAACGTTTTTTGTAATACATACAGTTATCTTTACGTTTCCAAGCGATTTGTTCTTCAACGATTGGAAATTTTAGGTTTTTATTTTATCGGTTTAAAATATTTTAAAAATCGAAGAGAAAGGACAAAGTTACTGAAAATCGCTATATAGCAATTAGCAGGAACTAAATGAAACTAAAAAGTTTATACAAATAGCTCCGTCAATGCATTTTAAAATTATCCGATACTATCGATGGTATCGATAGTTTCAATGCAAACTATCGAAAACATCGAATGGGATGACTATTGATAGTTTTACAGCTCTAGCCAGGGATGGTATTCCAAAACTTCAAAATGTGCCTAATGGACTGCCAAAAAGGAGATGAAAGTGCCACAAAATTGAAATTGCTTTCTTTTAAGGCTTTTTAAGAACCACACAGGTATTTTTAGAAATAGTATATATTTTTAATGTAATTCATTGAATTATTAGAGTAAAATCATATTAAAATAACACAATATTCCAATGACGAAGGGGAAAAAAACTTAAATATAACTATTTGGACCTGTTTACACATATACGTACCTATGTGCAAAATAATAGCAGTGCGACATTTTGACCAGTTTTGACTATTCTTTACATTGAAAAATTGTTATTAACTTTATATAATGGCCCTTATTTTAATTCTTAATTCTTAATATATCGTCGTTTAAAGTACAAAACCGTG
This sequence comes from Rhagoletis zephyria, assembly GCF_001687245.7. Classification (NCBI taxonomy): domain Eukaryota; kingdom Metazoa; phylum Arthropoda; class Insecta; order Diptera; family Tephritidae; genus Rhagoletis; species Rhagoletis zephyria. The sequence goes on along the minus strand of NW_016158247.1, from coordinate 82,190 downwards.
TATCGTCATTCTGCAAGACCGCGTAACTGACATTTGCTGCCAAAAATTGGATTTACTCATACAAGCTCTCAGAAATGCGATCGCTTTATAAAAAAGAGAACCATTTTGAAAAATGAGTGATTTTACTCTTTAGAAAATAATTCATGCAACCTCACAAACGCGGTTTTGCGTTTTGTTGATACGCGCTTTTGTACTTTAAACGACGATATGATTGTCTGTTATATTCTGGCTAAACTTCTATAAGGCTGACTTCCAAAACGTCAATTACTTTGCATACAAAGTATAATGTTTCATAACGCCGAACTACAAAATATTGACAACGTATACTTTTCCAAAACGCATCTGAAAAGTTATCGAAACGCATCGCTAGAGCAATCAGCGCTTCAAAAACAAAGTTGATGCTTCGTTTGTTATTGATTACCAATGGTGTTTTAGAATGTTCATTGCTATATTGAATATTTAAAATATGCAATGTATATGGTTGCAATGTGTCGCTACTCTGCATATACAAACAGTTTGAAAACCGCACTATAACAGTATCAAAACATGGTATTGATACGTTTTGGAAGTCTACCGAATTTATGATTGTGCCAAAACTGAATGAATTGTGCCAAAAGCAGTGTGTCCAGATTGTTAAAAAAAGCGCAATTTCTGAAAAAAATAGCNCAATGACGAAGGGGAAAAAAACTTAAATATAACTATTTGGACCTGTTTACACATATACGTACCTATGTGCAAAATAATAGCAGTGCGACATTTTGACCAGTTTTGACTATTCTTTACATTGAAAAATTGTTATTAACTTTATATAATGGCCCTTATTTTAATTCTTAATTCTTAATATATCGTCGTTTAAAGTACAAAACCGTGTATCGTCATTCTGCAAGACCGCGTAACTGACATTTGCTGCCAAAAATTGGATTTACTCATACAAGCTCTCAGAAATGCGATCGCTTTATAAAAAAGAGAACCATTTTGAAAAATGAGTGATTTTACTCTTTAGAAAATAATTCATGCAACCTCACAAACGCGGTTTTGCGTTTTGTTGATACGCGCTTTTGTACTTTAAACGACGATATGATTGTCTGTTATATTCTGGCTAAACTTCTATAAGGCTGACTTCCAAAACGTCAATTACTTTGCATACAAAGTATAATGTTTCATAACGCCGAACTACAAAATATTGACAACGTATACTTTTCCAAAACGCATCTGAAAAGTTATCGAAACGCATCGCTAGAGCAATCAGCGCTTCAAAAACAAAGTTGATGCTTCGTTTGTTATTGATTACCAATGGTGTTTTAGAATGTTCATTGCTATATTGAATATTTAAAATATGCAATGTATATGGTTGCAATGTGTCGCTACTCTGCATATACAAACAGTTTGAAAACCGCACTATAACAGTATCAAAACATGGTATTGATACGTTTTGGAAGTCTACCGAATTTATGATTGTGCCAAAACTGAATGAATTGTGCCAAAAGCAGTGTGTCCAGATTGTTAAAAAAAGCGCAATTTCTGAAAAAAATAGCCAAAAATCGCCAATTTTTTTCTAATAAAATTCATGAAATCAATTTAACAAATATTTTATTTTAAAAATGAGACCTTGTTATAATATAGTTTTTAAAACCAAAAACGGATATAAAACCTTCAGAGGGTAATAATAAATAACAAAAATCACTTTTATAATAGAGATGTACAAACATTTTTTTTTTTAAATACGCATACAGTGAAACCCGCTTAAGTACACCCCCGCTTAAGTGCCTAACCCGCTTAAATAACCAACATTTTTGGACACCATGAATTTTTTAATGTATTCTGAAGAAAATCCCTCTCTTAAGTACCTCCCCGCTTATGTACCTAACCCGCCTTAGTACCTCAATTTTTCATGCCCCATTTACAATTTTACTTATAATTTTCCCCTTTTAAGTGCTCTTTTAAAATTCCTTAAAATATTTATGTATTTAGAAATTCAGTAGCAGCGCCACACATCTAATTATGATGATTTTTTTTAAGTGTTCTACAAAATCTTAAGCTTAGGTTTATATGGTATTTGTTAGGGAATGAACTGCATTTTAATTGATTGAAAAATCTTAAAAATTAATAAATAAACATAAGTGGCAAACAATATTATTGTGAATTTGGTACAAAATGATATGTCCAACTTTGACTTTTTAAACAATTTAATTCTTGTAAAAATGATATACCATTGCTCTAAATATTTTTTTAATAAAGTTTTTCTTTACATGTTTATGTATTTACATAATGCTACGATTTTGGTTTTAAACTATGTATACTTCATTAAATGTTGTTATTCTTGTTATGTAAGTTAACAAGAAGGTTTAACTACATCAGTAATTAGGTCCGCTTAAGTACCTTAAAAAGCTGACATTTTTCGTGAGGTGCTTAAGCGGGGTTTACTGTACTTTAAAAAATATTTGTTTGAACACATTTTGCAATAGTACTGCGCAATTATTAAACTTATTATAACTCATATTAATTGATTAATCGCACAATCCGCTTTTAAGCGCTCGGCGCTAAAAATAAAATAAAAACCTATAATAAGGCGAGATCAGCTATTTCTACATTTTTTTCAAAATTACCTATAGTGTATGAATCATTTACATTTCTGTTGTTCATATCGCACACCGTCTTCAAAAGAGTCACAACTCAAAATAACACGTTTGGCAGAAAATGCGAAAAACTATTTCTTAGCACATGATAATCATATGGGCAAGGGCTACTTTACCTTAGGTTTCTTAACAAATTATAACAAAATTTGCTCCAGCTTTTGCTAAAAGATAAATAAAAGCTCTGTATGCATTTTTAGCGCATAATCTTAAAAATGCCAAATTTTGAGTTGTGACTCTTTTCAAGAGGGTGTGCGATATATTGAGCAATTCAACCTTGATAACATACTGTTTGATATTGGAAACGTTTTGCAGCAGAAACTATTAGCCTTAATATAACTATTTATTCCAACTATTGAATTAAGGCTTTCCAACCTCATCCTATTTCGAAACTTAGTTTTTGTTGAATTCGTTACGGAAAAAAACGCGCTCAACAAAAGCATGTGAGTGCGGCAAGGATAACAATATGAAGGCTACTTTACTTATATTTCCAAATATTTGATTGCCTGTTGCGGTTTTCACTCCGTAAGCAATTATCCAAAATTCTTCAGAGTCGGATGGAATGGTTCTGAAAAAAGTTATTCCATGGGAAAGCTAAAGATTTAGATATTCAGGTTCCGCTGCTTTTCTTTCCTTCAAAGTCAAATAGTGAATTGGCAGGTCCCTGAAACTTGTGATTCTTCGATTAGGGTGATTAAAATTTTTTAACAGTTTTTAATATGCTTCTTAAGTCAAGTTTATCACGCAGTTCATTAGCCTCTTCTGTAAAATTATTGTGGAAAACTAAGTTTTGTACATTTTTATAATTGGAACAAATTTATTTGAATGGTAAAAATCGGCAATGGCGATTTCCTAAATTTTTACGCGCAAATAATATCTAAAAAAAAATCGCCGAATTGGCGTGAAATCGCCAAATCTGGACACTCTTGCCAAAAGTGCCCTTGGGAATGAAAGTGCCAAAAATTGGCACTATTGTGCCTACTTTTCCATCACTGGCTCTAGCCATAGCTCACTGAGCGCTCTCTGAGCACATGTGTGTTTCACACGTATACGAAGAGCGGCAGCTGAGCAGTGCACTTAACGCACACAGTCTCAGTTTTGAATCGTTTGAATGTGTTAGAATGCCGGCCCCCTTGGATTTAGGTTTAAATGATGTTTCCACGCCAAGTGATTCGCTCTCCCATTCGTAATTCGCTCTCTCATTCGTGATTGGCGCCCCAATTTTGAACCGAATCGAGTAATTCGCCATACAAAATTTTGAGAGCGAATCACTTCATTCGTAGGTGATTCAGATCCAATCAACATGGGGATCAAGAACAAATCGTTGTCTTCTCTAATTTTTATCGATAACGGCTGTCAAAACACATAGACCACACACATCCCCACCAGCACAAACATTGAAAAAATAGCTAGATTCGTTAAAACTATTGATTTATCTAATTAACCACTGCAAATTTTTTCTCCACCGTTGAAATGCACAATTAACAGCACTTTAAACATTAAACAAAAGCAAAGAACAAGAAGCAGAGATGCAAAGTGAATCACGAATGTGTCGTGTAAACAGATTGATTCGCCATTCATAATTGAGAGAGCGAACCACGTGATTCGGTTGTCGTGGAAACGCCGTTTTATATCAGGGTGGCCAACTCATTTTTGAGAATTCCGCGATTTCGACAATGAAATTCCCCGATTTTGCCCGAAATTTCTTAAAATTCCCCACCCATATATATCTCCATATTAACAAAAAAAAAAAAAAAATATATATATATATATATATGTATTTTGATATATTGCTTGACTTTATGTTTATTTAATTTTTAAAGATAATTCATCTAAAATTTCAGTCGACCTAAATTTTGACAATTTTTCTCATTTATTTTTTATTTTTTATTTAATTTGAGTTATTTTAAGTTTTAATATACATAGGTCATTTTTTAACAAAACCCGTATAAATCCAAGTTTCAAACTTTGTGCAATATCTAAAAAAAAACATTTAACAAACTTTCGTAAAAATTTCTAGCTTTTTATTTAGATTTACTAGAAAGATTTTTGAAAGTTTTGTAGCCCACTCAATTCTAATATAATAAAGTGCAAGTTTTAAGTGGCTACAAATTTTTGTTTTAGATTTTTTTGCCGAAGGTGTTGCGGTTTTCTTCCATTTAAAAATAAATTGTGCTTATTCGTTATACTAATGAAAGCAAATGCGACAAAGAAAATTCTAACAAATCAACGATAATTTGCATAATTTGCAGGGTTGCATAATCAGTACCTTAGTTGCAGTTGCATGCCTTATGCAACTTTTTTGACTTATTATAAAATTAGTGAAGCAAAATAGAAAAATTTAGTCAACACCATGAAGAAAAAGTTCATCCCCCGATTTCCCATGTCAACGGGAATTCTCCACAAAAAACGGTCCCTTCCCCGATTCCCCACCCAAACTGAAATTCCCCGCAAATCAAGAAATTGCCCACGAGTTGGCCTCCCTGGTTTATATAAAAGAGGTTGCGTAATGCGCAGATCCGTTACATGGTAGCCACTCGCCAACATTTTTTTCTACCAAAATCTCTTAAGAAAAATTACCANTGGATTTTTGGACCTTACCAAAAATTGCCAGATGGCCGAATTTTTATACCTTTGGTACTGTCGAATTCAAAATGTATCGCAAACATTCGAAAGTTGTTTCAGAAGTGCAGCCCGTGGTGCTGCCACTGTAATTCAAATATTTCCAGTATTCGAANAGGTGCAGAGGGCGTGGCACCAATCATACAAACCGAACTTTTCTTACTGAATTTCTCTGAAAGTGTTCGTGGCAGAGTACTGAAACTTGGAATGGAGGTATATCAAATCAATCAAATGGTCGTGATAAAAAGTTGGGGCTATTGGATAAAGGGGCGTGGCACCTCCCCTGCAAACCGAAATTTTCATACTGCATACCNTGTGACCAAGTTACCCAAATCGTTTAAAAGTTACCAATTTTGGTAGAAAGTTACCAATTGTGGCAACCATGATCCGTTATTCTTCTCGCAAAGTTTGGGCGACACCAACAGCGAAAACAACAAGCAGCGAAAACAACGGGCAGCGTATAAAACATAAAATTGAAGTGAACAGAAGCGATTTCAAACGAATTGTAATTGATAGCTTGTTCAAAAATAAATTTAAGGTTAATTTTAACCAAGTTTTTACTCATGCCTTTATGTCTAAAAAGCCACAAAACCTGATTTTTCACTGCGACAAATTTTTGCGAAATTTTCATTTAAGCTCGCTATGTCTCAGACGTTTATGTATAGATTGATTTGAAATTTGTACACAATAAACTAGATACTATTCTAAAGGAGATGAGTCTACACTTCTTAATACTTACTTATTAAAAACAAACTGGCGGATATTTTAACTTTTTTATAAAAATTAAGGAGGTGGTTTTTACAAATGTAAAAGTTGTGTTATGAAGTTTAAAATTTTTGTTTTGTTTTAATGCAGCATTATAGACAAATATATACCGACATTTTTGGGAAAGTTTCATGTTTAGGCAACAAGTAGTTCTAAAGTTTTAAAAATATTATGGTGACACCCACGAGTGGGCGCTCGCCTCTAGATAACAAATATTTTCACATAGCACTTGCACAAATAATTTTGGAAGTAATATTAAGTGAAATGTTGAAATTCATAAATTCATCAGTGTTATATAACTTACTAGCTTATACCCGCGGGTTTCACCCCACGTTTTTATACAAATATGAAAAATAATTAAATTATGTTATATTTTATTTCTGTGCCCATTTTGTTATAGCTCGTTATTTTTTAAGCGAGTTAAGGTAGTTATGCCGTTTAGAACTATGAAATTATAAAATCTCGTCTGCGCGCTAGGCATACAAAAGATATCAATCCCTCTAAGTTTATGTTAAAATGGTTCCAAGGATACGACGCGTGAACGTGTAACCTTCTTGGAGGTACCACGGCGGGTTAGAATATTTCCACTCAAATTTAGTAGCCTGGCCTTTTTAAAATACCACTTCTCATTACTGTAGCAAATGCCTCAAGAGGTATGTATGCATCATGAGAGCTTTAGATTATAAGGCCGAACCCGGCTCTCCCATTTCCATTAAATGAAGTTAGTTCTGTCAGTACGGCACTTATAAAATAAATCTCCATAACAAATTTAAAATACTTCCAGAGATTTTCTACCCTTCCAGAGATATGTATTAAGAAAGTTTTAGTATGTATGGGAGGCGACATGCCTCCTTTTTTAATAACTCACATTCCATACCAAGTTCCAGTATTCTTTTACAAACACTTCCAGGGATATGTGGCAAGAAAAAGTCAATTTATACAGGGAGTGCCACGCCCCTTTTTCTTATAACCCTAATCTTCTTACATGAATTTAGAATTGATTTTACATACCCCAGTACCAAGTCCCAGTACTCCACCATGAACGCCTCTAGAGATATGCAGCAAAAAGTAAATTTGTACGGGAGGTACCATGCCCCTTTTCGAATAACGCAAATTTTTCTCCATGAGTATGGAAATAATTTTGCAAATGTACACATCTCGGTGCCAAGTTTCAGTCCTCTGCAATAAACACCTCCAGAGATAAGCAGCATAGCAAAATCACTTTGCATGGGAGTTGCCACAGCACCTTTTCCAATAACTCTCATTTTTCTCCATGAGTATGGTATTAGTTTCACATACATACATACATATGTATTTCCATACCAAGCTTGAGTACTTTACACCAAACATTTGAAGATATGCAATATGAAACTTTCAGTCACTATGGGAGGTGTTAATGATTAAATTTTTTTAATCGTTAATCGTTAATTAATTTTAATCATTAATCGTTAATCCAATTAAAAATAAAATCTGATTACGTTGTCTAGTTTGTCAGAATTTGAAACCAAACACCAGTTATAATAATTATTTTGTGTGTACCAAATTTCGTTCTGATCGGGAAACCGGTTAAGGAAGTAGCCTATTTTTCAATCCAGGTCATAAACCATCTGTGAGCAAAATTTCATTTTCAAACAGGTGACAATTCTTAAAAAAGTAGCCTTTTTCCAATCTAGGTCATAAGCTATCTGTGTGCAAATTTTCATGCAAATCAGTTCAGTCATTTCCGCGTATTAATTTAATTAAATTTTTCTAATAGGTGGCAATTCTTAAAATATTTTCCACTGTAGGTCATAAGCTATCTGCTTGCAAAAGTTCATGCAAATCCGTTCAGACGTTTCCGCGTATTAATTTCATTAAACTTTGTTAGCAGTTGGCAACACTTAAAAAAATAGCCTATTTTCCAGCCTAGCTCATAAGCTATCTGTGTGAAAACTTCCATGCAAATCAGTTCACCCATTTCCGCGTATTAATTAAATTAAACATTTCTAACAGGTGGCAACTCTTAAAAAGAGTAGCCTATTTTCCAACCTAGGTCATAAGCTATCCGGGCGCGAAATTTCATGCAAATCCGTTCAGTCGTTTCCGCGTAATAATTAAATTAAACTTTTTTAACAGGTGGCAACTCTTAAGAAAAGTAGCCTATTTTCCAATCTAGGTCATAAGCTATCTGTGTGAAAATGTTCATGCAAATCCGTTCAGTCGCTCCCGCATATTCAACAAATTGAACTTTTTTAACAGGTGGCAACTCTTAAAAAAATAGCCTATTAACCAATCTGGCCCATAAGCTATCCGCGTACAAAATTTCATGTAAATCCGTTCAGTCGTTTCCGCGTGATGATTTCCCAAACATCCAAACATACAAACATACAAACTTTCACATTTATAATATTAGTAAGATAGTAAGATTAAAGTTCTTTGTTTTAACTTAATAGACATATGTACTTACATATCTACCTGCATCAGAGCAGGAACGTACGATCGAGCTTAGGACATTACAGGTGGCTGGCAGCAGTGCTAATGGTTCAGCACATGGTACAAAGTCTTCGGATAACGCTGAAGGTGGGTTTATATAAAATATTTAATTGTACTATGTCTAAACGATTTTAGGAAAACGTGGAGCAAAACGTGGACTGGTGCCAAGAAAGCAAAGCTTTTTGTGTGGCACCTCGAATGGTCCTCCCTTGCTGCAATCGATTTTGGGAGCTGTAGAAAGGAAGTGCTATAAAGCAAAAATTATAATTTATTTTGGAACGAATATCCATCTGAAGATGGCACAACGCCGAAACTGGTAAAACACAAAAATTATAAGATGAACAAGTAAGAAAGTCTAAGTTCGGGCGGAGCGGAACAATAAATACCCGGCGCAAGTATTAATTATAGTTGTTTTACCTTTCCGAATACTAACGCTATATGGTAAGCAAGGCTGGTTTTACCCCTATTTCAAACATCTTCGATATAACGTTCAGTTAGACATGAAGGGATAAACTTATATAGTCGTATATGGGCGGTATGACGCCCATTTTCCGAAATTCCAAATAATTTACTTCTTTTAGAGGTATTGTTGTTAGTATAAATTTTGAGTAAATTAGCGTCCTTAAATTTCGAAATATCGAAGTCTTACGCATTTCTGAAATTTACCATTATATGGAAAGTGGCCGTAATTTTAGTCGGATGTCAATAATTTTCAACGATTTGCTTTTAAGTGGCAAGCACAATAATCATACCGAGTTTGGTACATATTGGGCGAACGGTTACATATATGTGGTCATAAGTGGGCGGTGCCACGGCCATTTTCCAAAATTTTATCATAAACGTAAAGAATTATTGCAAGCATTAAATTTGAATAAATTAGCTTCAGTAGTAACTGATTTATCGAATATTTCGTATTTCTCTAAATTACCGTTATATGGGATGTGGGAGCGGGGGGATACGGTACAGCTGTCACACAGAGTTTTAGTTCGGAGTAAAGTTCCACACTACGGGGCACAAGCTTTCGATGCTTTCTCCTTGTCTAAAAAAAATTATAGTTTAAACAAGTAAGAAAGTCTAAGTTCGGGCGGAGCCGAACATTAAATACCCGGCGCAAGTATTAAATATATGTTTTTTCACCCTTCTGAAACCTTCCGCTAGATGGTAAGCCGAGGTGTATAAATTTTGAGTAAATTAGCGTCCTTCAATTTCGAAATATTGAAGTTTCAAGCATTTCTTAAATTTACCGTTATATGAGAATCGGCCGTTATTTTAGTCCGATTTCAATAATTTTCAACGTTTTGCTTACACGTGGCAAGTACAATAACCATACCGAGTTTGGTACAAATTGGTAGAACGGTTACCGATATACATATATGTGATCATAAGTGGGCGGTGCCACGCCCATTTTCCAAAATTTTACCATAAACGTATTTCTTGGTAAAGAATTGTTGCAAGCATCAATTTTGAATAAATTAGCTTCAATATTTACTGATTTATCGAAGATTTCGTATTTCTCTAAATTACCGTTATATGGGATGTGGGCGTGGTTATTGTCCGATTTTTTAAATTTTCGGCCATTTAGTATGCTGTACCAAGGCCAACAACTGTGCCAAGTTTGGAAGAAATTGGTGCAGCGGTTACCAAGATATACACATGTAACCATAAGTGGGCGTGGCTACGCCCATTTGCCAAAATTTTGTAATATTCTTATTTTTCGTCTAAAAATCATTGCAAATATCAATTTTGAGTGAATTATCTTCAGTAGTTACTAAAATATCGCAGTTTTCGTATTTCTTAAAATTACCGTTATATGGGAGGTAGGCGTGGTTATTATCCGATTTCGCCCATTTTCAATACCATCCGTCCCACGCCCAAAAGAAGTTCACGTACCAAGTTTCGTTAAGATATCTCAATTTTTACTCGAGTTATCGTGTGCACAGACGGACGGACGGACGGACGGACAGACAGTCACCGCTTAATCGATTTCTCTTTTCATTCTGATCATTTATGTATACATTTGTCTATATCTATCTCGATTCGTTTTGCCTGTTACAAACAACCGTTATGTGAACAAAGTTATAATACCCTTGTGCACAAGTGCGCTCGGGTATAAAAATGGAGTCATCTCATGGCAATGGAGTAAGTTATCTTTAATTTATAACATATTTAACTTATTAAAGATCTTTTTTAATTCAGTGCAAAACTAAGCGTGTCCGGGGAAAACCAAACCATGTGTGGACAGTGTCGGAAGAGAAGTCCCTAATTGATTTTCTTTTAGAAAACCGCCTATTTGAGGTTGTAACACATTCAGATCCCAATTGTTTGATTTCGGAACTCCTAGATGGACACTTCGGCGATTTGCCAACAACACAAGCATATTCAACCTAAAAGTTTCATCGATCTCTTCCTCCTCATCTTCATCGCCTAACAAAAATGCACCAAATAAATTTAAAAAACTCATAAATGACTTATTTGACGACTCACTTCCTTCCATCGTTGCGTCCTGCGCGTACTTCTCGCAAATCGCAGCCATTAATTTGCTTTTCTCGCTTCTTCTGGGCATTAGAAACTTTCTAAAGCTGTTTTAATAATTTTGATTTTGTCAAATATAATTGTTAAAATATTGTACAATAGCACACGAAAAAGTATGGGATGCTCACAAGTTTCATTTTACAACTGTTCTAAAAAAATAGTACAAAAGAGCAAATATGACAAATAGCACGACTTGTGAACTCCCTAAGTATGTTCAGTTATACTTGATAGGATAAAGTTATACAGCTATAAGTGGGCGCTACCACGCCCATTTTCTAAAATTCCATAATAATCTTATTTTAAGAGATTATTGTGAGTATTATTTGAGGGCGATTAATTGAGTAAATTAGCGCCCTTAAATTTTGAGCTATCGAAATTTCAAGCACTTCTGTAATTTACCGTTATATGAAAAGTGGGCGTAATTTTAGTCCGATTTCAATAATTTTCAATGTTTTGTGGCAAGCACAATAACCGTACCGAGTTACAAATTGGTAGAACGGTTACCGAGATAAATATATGTGATCATAAGTGGGCGGTGCCACGCCCATTTTCCAAAATTTTATCATAAACGTATTTCTTGGTAAAGAATTGCTGCAAGCATCGATTTTGAATAAATTAGCTTTAATATTTACTGATTTATCGAGGATTTCGTATTTCTCGAAATTACCGTTATATGGGATGTGGGCGTGGTTATTGTCCGATTTTAAAAATTTTGGTATGCTGTACTAGGGCCAACAACTGTGCCAAGCTTGGAAAAAAAATGGTGCAGCGGTTACCAAGATATACACATGTAACCATAAGTAGGCGTGGCTACGCCCATTTTCCAAAATTTTTTAATATTCTTATTTTTCGTCTAAAACTCATTGTAAATATAAATTTTGAGTGAATTATCTTCAGTAGTTACTAAAATATCGCAGTTTTCGTATTTCTGAAAATTACCGTTATATGTGAGGTAGGCGTGGTTATTGTCCTATTTTGCCCATTTTCAATACCATCCGTCCTACGCCCGAAAGAAGTGCACGTACCAAGCTTCGTTAAGATATCTCAACTTTTACTCGAGTTATCGTGTGCACAGACGGACAGACGGACGGACGGACGGACGGACAGACAGTCACCGCTTAATCGATTTCTTTTTTCATTCTGATCATTTATGTATACATTTGTCTATATCTATCTCGATTCGTTTTACCTGTTACAAACAACCGTTATGTGAACAAAGTTATAATACCCTTGTGCACAAGTGCGCTCGGGTATAAAAACTAAAACCTCCCTATTTTAATTGCCATTCGTACTGTCATCAGGTATGTAACTTGAGAATAGAAATCGATGCATCTTTTAGGCGCAACAATATTACATAGTTACATCCCGAGCTAATAAAAGGAAGGTAAATAAAAAAATTATAGCTTAAAAAACTAAAACATCGCTATTATAATTTCCATTCGTACTGGCATCAGGTATGTAACTTGAGAATATATCGCTGCATCTTTTAGACGCATCAATATTACATAGTTACATCCCGTGCTAATAAAAGGGAGGTAAAAAAACCTACATATGTATGCATGTAACTGCATACATAGTCAAAATAGTTATTCGTACAGTGATTGTTTTTCGGTAATTTTTCACGAAAATATAGTTCATATTTTAACAAAAACCATACGAACTAAATTTTCAAACTTTATGCAAAACTTAAAAAATTCTACAAATGTTCGTCTATGTATATTTCAAACTTTTGATTTCTACAAATGTTCGTCTATGAATATTTCAAACTTTTGATTCAGATTTTTTGCAAAAAAATTGAGTATGTAGTTTCGAAGCTCATTCTATTTCAGTGCTACAAAGTGCAAGCTTCAAAACGCTAAAAATTGCGTTGATTTTTGATATTTTTTTCTCAATGGTGTTGAGGGTTTTCTTTTATGCAAAACTACATTTTGTTCATGGAAGAAAATATGTAACACCCTTGAGAAACAAATTCTAAAAAATCAAAGGTAATTTGAAACGACTTGAAGCTTGCATTTTTTTCACTGAAATTGAAGAGCTACAACACTGCATACAAAATTTTTTCTAAAAACTGTTATTCAAAGTTTTTATGAAAGTTTGTATCATTTTTTTTAAGTTTTGTAAAAAGTTTGAAAATTTTATGCATATGGTTTTTGTTAAAATATGAAAAGTATTTTCGTGAGAAATTAACGAAAAATTTATTATTTAAAACATTGCGAATACTGTAAAACAATCACTGTACTAATAACTATTTTCACTATGTGTGTATACGTATACCTATGTACATATGTAGGTATGTAAGTATGTCTATTAAATTTATAACAAAGAGCTTTAATAAGTTATATTGCACTGATAAATTTATGAATTTCAACGTTTCTTTACTTCCAAAATTTCTTATACAAGTGCTATGTAAAAATATTTGTTATCTAGAGGCGAACGCCCACTCGTGGGTGTCACCATAATATTGTTATAACTTTAGAAGTACCTGTTCTCTAAACATGAACCATTCCCAAACATTTCCGTATATATTTATCTATAATGCTGCATTAAAACAAAACAAAAATTTTAGACTTCATAACAAAACTTTTGTTTTTGTAACTTGTTAACTTTTATAAAATAGTTAATATATCCGCCATATGGTTTTTAATAAGTAGTAAGAAGTGTAGTTAGACCTTCTTTAGAATAGTATCTAGTTTATTGTGTACAAATTTCAAATGAATCGCTAAATACATAAACGTTTGAGATATAGCGAGTTTAAGTGAAAATTTAGCAAAAATTGGCCGCTGTGAAAAATCAGGTTTTGTGGCTTTTTCGACATGAAGGCGTGAAAGCAAAAAATCGCCCTGGGACCATATGCGCAAAGAGAGGCTATTTTTATTTCGCGCATTGCGCGGCCTTCTTGTATAGATCTTGGCTCACGTGAGTCAGCTTTGCCGACCACTCCTCTAGATTCTAGACTCTTATAATATAAACCATATTCAGTTTATTCAATTACAATCTTACAGACTAGATAAAAATAAGACTATCATAATTAAAACTAAATACTATAGATTTTGATACACAAGTAGTTATAAGAAAAATGAATCAATAGATGACTTGAAAATATTTCTCGGCAACGAAAAATCAATATTTAGACTCTTTGAGATCTTGTTAAATTCTGTCAGGGCACGGAAAATCGGATCAAAATGGTAATAGTTAGCCTTAGTAGCACGCAAGTAAAAGGGCAGAGATGAGCGTAGAAATCTGTGAGGCACATTAAAGGATATCTTCTCCAGAAGGACCGAACAATCCAAATCAAAAACGAACATGAGCAACTGGACAATTCTTCTAGTTTCAAGAGTTTGTAGGTGAATAAGTTTACAACGGGAAAAATATGAGGGCATCGGGTCATCAAAGTTAAGGGAACTTAACGCAAAACGAACAAATTTTCTCTGCACTCTTTCGAGTCTGGCGGCATGACAGCCGTAAATGGGGTTCCAAATAATAGAAGCGTACTCTAGTTTTGATCGTACTAAAGAGTTAAATAAAGCTTTCCTGGTGTATGGATCCTTAAAGTCTTTCGCATATCTACGCAGGAAAGCCAGGTTACTGTAGGCTTTTGGAAGCACGTAAGATATATGATTGACAAACGAAAAATTTGAGTCAAAGACTACGCCTAAGTCAACAACCTCTTTCACAGAGGCCAAGCGAGTGCTAGAAATACTGTAATTAGAAAAAATAATGTTTGAAGATTTTGAGAAGGACATATGAAAACATTTATTTACATTTAAGTGAAGCTTGTTCGTATGACACCAACTGACCAGGTTACTCAGGTCGTACTGCAGAGAAGAAACATCCGACGAGTCGTTAACTCTACGAAAGAGTTTGAGGTCATCTGCATAGAGTAAAAACCTAGAAAATTTGAAACAGGAGCCAATGTCATTTATAAAAAGGACGAACAAAAGTGGTCCGAGGATACTGCCTTGGGGAACACCCGACGTTGCCACAAAAGAGTGGGATTTACAGTTTTCGACTTCAACAAACAAGGTCCTATTAGACAGATAAGATTTTAACCATTGTAGAAAGGCAGAATGAAAGCCGATAGACTGAAGTTTATATATTAAGATTGCGTGCGACACCTTATCAAAGGCCTTCGAAAAATCTGTATAAATGGTATCCACCTGAGTACCATCTTTGAAAGCTGATACACAGAATTCAGAGAAAGATGCCAAGTTAGTAACAGTAGAGCGCCCGACAACAAACCCGTGTTGGTGCGGCTCAACAATGCTCTTGGTAACGAAAGATAATTTCTCCTTTATAATTTTTTCGAATAGCTTAGAACAAACTGTGAGTTTAGCAATAGGCCTATAATTAGCGATGTCATTTTTATTGCCAGATTTGAATACTGGAGTAATTGATGCAATCTTCCATCTATCAATGAATGTGCCAGAAGACAGAGACAAATTAAATATATGACATAAAGGAACACATAAAGATGAACTGCAATGCGACATAACGTAGGCGCAGAGCCCATCACTATCGCATTTTAGCGAAGGTTTAAGCGTGGACATAGAAGTGCTAACATCCAATTCTGTGATTGTGAGGGAACCAAAATCAATGCGTTCTGATAATTTCGAGCGAGCGTGAGAGTTATTCGGGTTATCAGCCTCACTATCAAAGTTTGATTTGAAGAACTCAGCAAAGAATTCAACTGTGTCAGGCAAAGATTGAGAGAATTTACCATTAAGGCACATACAAGCCGGTATGTTGGAAGACCCACGCTTAGAGCGAATAAAATTCCAAAAAGCCTTAGGATTTACTTTTAGCTCAGCTTCCAGTTTACCAATATAACGATTATAAAGAAACTTATCCAGCACATTAAATTGATTAACATAATTCATATACTGATCTCTGAGAACAGCATTCGCAGTGTTGGCCTTATACAGTTTATGATATTTATTACGTTTATTCTTCAAATTTTTTAGAGTAGTGTTATACCATGGTAATTTATGAAGTCTAGGAAGAAGAGGAGGCACTTTAATGGAAAAAACCTCTGTCAACTTAGACAAGAAAGTATCAAAACATAAGCTCACATCATTTGTTGAAAGAATATTAGCCCAGTTAATATCGCTAAGTGCATTATTCAACTCACAGAAGTTGGTAATCCGAAAATTAAAAGCGGAAGTACACGAATTGCTCGGAATAGAGATTACATCAAAACATTTTAAAGAAATAACAAGCGGAACGTGATGTTTGTCTGTCTTGTACAGAGGTAGATTACTCTCAGAAAGGTTAAACTGTTATTAACAGCAGTAGCAGAGAAAGAATTCAGTGCAGATGACGTTTGTAGTGTAGATCCAATGTTAGCCGCAACTGGCATTGCAGCAGCGACTGTAGTAGTAGAAATAGCAGATGAATGTGATGCCGCAGTACCAGTATCACCAAAAGCAGAGACGACATGCATTACAGGTAGCGTTTCCATTGCGTAAGGCTGCAAAGTCATGGCAGCAGCATTAGTAGAAGCTCGAGAGCCAGAAGACGGAGAGGCGGCGTCGGCCACTGAAGAAACGGATGAAACAGCACCACTAATTTGCTTTATTGTGTGAGCGGCAGTAGTGTGAGTGGCAGTTGCCATGACATTCGTCTGGTCAGCAGCAGAAAAACTCTGGTCGATTGAATTGATTGCGCGAGGGCACTTACAGTGAGAGGCATTTTGGCGAACTTCACTAATCTCAGCAGAGAGCGATGCAAGGGCAACGAGTACATCTTCAGTGTGCAGTTTACGCAAGGCTATTAACTCAGCATGCAGTTTAGTTGTTTCATCGATTAAAAGTTTTTTGTCTGTATGGAGAGCACTAATCTCAGCGAATACACGAACTTGATCAGCTCTAATTGCTTTAAGCTCACTAAGAATAGTAGGTAGAATAGACAATTGTTGTTGCGATTCTTTAGCACTATTAATAGAAGCCGTAGACGATGACTTTGACAGCTGTTGTTGATGATTTTAATATTTGTTGATTATTTAATAAATTAAAGTATGACTTTCACATCAACTTTGTTTAAAAAGATGCAGCAAATAGAGTCACTGTCTCATTGGACTAGGCCAGATCAAACGAGGTTAAAATTTCGATATTTATTTTATTCAAACACAGGAGCGCAAAAAAAACACGTCCGCACTTCACACTAACTGATATGATTGCTATGTGTAGGCTTTGTAGCAATTGAGTAAAGATAGTTCTTTTGAGTACATATGTAAATACATATATACCAGGCCCGGCCGCAAGGGGGCTTTAAAATTTATTTTAGGTAACAAATATTTATATATCTCTGTAAAAATTGTTTATTGAGGTAGCCTAATGGTGGCAACATTGTTTTTCCTTGCAATTAGGGGAACGAAGGGTATTGTGGAGTCAGCGGCTATTGGGGACCACCTATTTAAAAAAAGAGTTATTTAAAATCGCGGTTCAAGCAAAAATTAATTCATGGAAGGGAAACCAATAAATGTATATAAAAAAATTGCAGTCAAGAACTGTGTTTGAAAAGGTATTATATGACGGAGAAAGGATTGCGTGCACTTTAGGACTAATATGAAATGTACGTTTTATAGCATTTTCTATATTTGCACATTAAACGATTTTGTGCTAAAAATTATTTCTTTTACACTTTGAATTCTTATTATTTATTTTTTTGAAACGTACAAAATTAAAAATAACACTAGCGAGTATTGTGGTTTATTTGTATTTTCGAGGTCTCAGCTATTGGTGCTAATCTAATATATAACAAGTAAGAAAGTCTAAGTTCGGGCGGAGCCGAACATTAAATACCCGGCGCAAATATTAAATATATGTTTTTCACCTTTCCGAAAGCTACCGCCACATGATAAGCCGGGGTGTATAAATTTTAAGTAAATTAGCGTCCTCAAATTTCGAAATATTTAAGTTTCAAGCATTTCTGAAATTTACCGTTATATGAAAAGCCGTAATTTTAGTCCGATTCTAATAATTCTGAACGTTTTGCTTTTATCTGGCAAGCACAATAACCACACCGCTTTTGGTACAAATTTGTAGAACGGTTACCGAGGTACATATATGTGATCATAAGTGGGCGGTGCACGCCCATTTTCCAAAATTTTGTTATAAACGTATTTATTGGAAAAGAATTGTTGCAAGCGTCAATTTTGAATAAGTTAGCTTTAATATTTACTGATTTATCGAAGATTTCGTATTTCTCTAAATTACCCTTATATGGAATGCGGGCGTGGTTATTGTCCGATTTTAAAAATTTTCGGCCATTTGGTATGCTGTACGAATGTCAACAATTGTGCCAAGTTTGGAAGAAATCTGTGCAGCGGTTGCCAAGATATACACATGTAACCATAAGTGGGCGTGGCTACGCCCATTTTTCAAAAATTTATAATATTCTTATTTCTCGTCTTAAAATTATTGTAAATATCAATTTAGGTGAATAATCTTCAGTAGTTACTTAAATATCGCAGTTTTCGTATTTCTGAAAATTACCGTTATATGGGAGGTAGCCGTGTTTATTGTCCGATTTTGCCCATTTTCAATACCATCCTTACGCCCGAAGGAAGTACACGTATAGAGTTTCGTTAAGATATCTTAATTTTTACTCGTGTTATCGTGTGTACAGGCGGACGGACAGACAGTCACCGCTTAATCGATTTCTCTTTTCATCCTGATCATTTATGTATACAATTGTCTATATCTATCTCGATTCATTTTGCCTGTTACAAACAACCGTTATGTGAACAAAGTTATAACACACTTGTGCTCAAGTGCGCTCGGGTATAAAAATCTCGTGTTACGGTGGTTATGGTCGAATTGTGTATATATGGTAGGTGTGAGAATCGGATGTAAAGTATATTTCATACCGCTAGGTGCAAGGGGCGTAGCACCTGCCATACAAACCGAATTTTTCAGACTGCATATCTCTGGAAGTGTTCATGGTAGAGTATTCGAACATGGTATGGAGATATATAAAAACAGTCGCATACTCATGGAGAAAAATTGTGGTTATTGAAAAATAGGGTGTGACACCTCCCATACAAACCGAATTTTTCAGACTGCATATCTCTGGAAGTGTTCATGGTAGAGTACTCGAACATGGTATGGAGATTGTTATAGAGGTATATGAAGTCACATGGTCATGAAGAAAAATTGGAGCTATTGGAAAAAGGGGCGTGGCACCTCCCATACAAACCGAATTTTTCAGACTGCATATCTCTGGAAGTGTTAGTGGTAGAGTACTCGAACATGGTATGGAGATTGTTATAGAGGTATATGAAGTCACATGGTCATGAAGAAAAATTGGAGCTATTGGAAAAAGGGGCGTGGCACCTCCCATAAAAACAGAATTTTTCATACTGCATAGCTTCGGAAGTGTTCGTGGTAGAGTACTCGAATATGGTATGGAGATATATGAAATCAGCCCCATAATTGGGGGTATTTGAAAAGGCGTCGTAGCGCCTTTCAAACGCACTGAAACTATTACACATCATGGTATACATATCGTCGGCTTAGAGTGTAAACCTGCTAAATCCGTTTTTTGGCAAAATTGACCTTTTGATGCAGTTCGAAGGAGTAGGCGATTCCGTAGTTGGCAAGCAAACAAATACGTCAATATAAAAATATAATTGTCAAAAATTGTTTGATGAGTAAAGCTGCTAAGTACAATCAGTTCAAATTCAACTGCTAAATCCAACATATTGTGCTTCTGTCGCTCGATTATTGTTCTATCTTAGAGTATTACTTAGTTTATGCGTTTAAGCCAAGGTATTTAATAGCCAGCGAATAAGCTTTAATTTTTTATATCTCAAGGAAATTATTGTTACTTATGGAGCGAAACAGAAGGAAGATTAAATGCAGAAGAGTTTTCCAGCGTGTGGGTAGATTTGATAGAAACAAATTTAGTACCAAATAATAGTTCCGGGGAGCCAATTACAGTAATTTTTTATAGCGACGGATGCACATATCAAACCGAAACTGTATTATGGCTAATGATTTGTTATCCACAGCTATAAATAACAATATCATTATTGAGCAAAAGTTTCTTGAATTAGGCCATACCCAAATGGAAGCTGATCGTATCCATTCCACTATTGAACGAGCACTTAAGAAAAAAGATATCCATGTTCCTGCAGAATACGTTGAAGTATGTAGATCAGCTAAAAAAAATCCAAAACCATATGACTTACGTTATCTTAGTTGCACGTTCTTTAAAAGCTTTAACACAGTTCAATTCTTTAATAACATTCGTCCCGGTCACGGCAAAGGTGCTGCTAAAGTAACTGATATACGAGCCCTAGGGTATACACCAAGTGGCGACATACATTTCAAACTAAGATTCTCCAATGCAAAGAAAATCCCCAGTAGCTGTTTCCTTGCCGTTTTCTCACTTTCCGAATTTATACGAGAGTAGGCGTACGATTGCTCGCAGAAAGTATGAGATCTCAAGTATTTCAAACGATTACTTCCTGAAGATTACCACATCTACTATGACAATTTACCTCATGATTGAATAATATGTATCACACTTTCTGGCATTATTGAGTTCCTACTTAAATTATCTTATATGTGGACTTTGTACTATTAATTTGAGAGAGGAATACTTCACGTATAGTTACTAATATATGTATTATAAACTGACTATTTTTATTGCAATAAACGGAAGAATAAATCTGTTGTATTATTTTATATATATGATTGTTTTTATCTATGGAATCCTATTTTAATTAACATTTAAATTGAGCTCGTTATCACAAAAAATAAAATAGAAACAATTTTATTTATACAAAAAACCTGCAAAATCCACTTCAATTTTGAAAATACAAAAACTAAAACCTGCTAAGTTAGAAATTCGCCAATAAAACCATAAAAACGTAATTTTTTTCATTCGTTCTGGATTAGGGCCATATAACGTCGCGCGATTAACAAACTATATGTAGAATTTGCCCCTTAGACTAAGAGTAAAAGATATATTTAGTTTTTTACCTCTACAGTAAAATATGTTTTTTGGTCGTTAGCAGGTTTACACTCTAAGGCGACGATATACACTTTTGCTAGGTTATTTAAGACGGCAATCGCAATATGCCTTCTGGGAACAACCAAACCGTTATATTAGAAGATAATTGCGTCACTGAAAATCATGAACGTGACCTGTTGGTGAAAATGATTGACCAAAATGTTTCAATACAAAAAATTAATTTTGAGCGGGGGAAGTTCGCCGGGTATGCTAGTAATTGTATAATTTTTTATTAATCTTATAATTTTCTGTAATCATGGTATAGATTACCAGATTGTGAAAATCCATATATAATATATTCTGAATTGATTAGTTTTCGGCATGAACCCCTATTTTTACAAAGGCAATTAGTTTGATAGATTATAATTGAAATATATAAGTTACTGCTGTAATACTCATCTGCATGATTATAATATGTTACACGTCGAATTTAAGATGAAAGATCTATTTTTGTACAAGAATTCAATGTAAAGTGGGTGTAGCAAAATAACCAATGTTCAATGACACTTCATTTTGAAACCTATAATAAACGTTCAAAAAGCTGATTCAACATGTTCCAGATTTTTTCTAAAATATAAAGCGACGAGTCTTAGATTATCCATTAAAACTGAGAAAAAATCGGATTTCCATAATACCCTTCGCTTCTCTATTTAGTTATGGTTTCCCAAAATAATTCAAAGAATATCATCAGAGAACGAACCAGAGAACGCAAACGAACAATAGCAAACGTTTTGGTATCGTTTAGTTTCGCTCATACAAGGTAACGAAACACAACAGATTCAAATCACTCGGAAACATTTTGAAAAGTATTACCGAATCGGATTTGCATACCGAACCTAGATCTTTTCATTACGCATTTGCAAGATCGATTTTGATGAATTATCTTGTTGTGAACTGTTTGAGAAATTTATATCAATTTTATATGATTCGGTGCCAGAAATATGGAGAAGTGAAGTTAAACTTTGGAGAAAACGCATCGCTGGTATAAATATTCAAAACTCATTTGAAGCTTGGGATATTTGTAACCCCGATGCTTTTCCAAATGTTCATCAAGTACTTAGAGTCATAGCTGTTTTACCTTGTATGACTGCCGCGAGTGAAAGAACATTTTCTTCTTTGAGATAAACTATGAAGGAAGATCGTCTGAAACAGTGATGAAGTTGATGGTACAATTGTACTTTTTTGGTACATTTTGGATCCAAAAAGTACATTGGTACTACTTCGACATTTTTGATACAATTTTGTCAAAATACAGCATTACGACAAATTATGTCGAAATACCACTTGGGGATAAAATATAGTCATCTTTTTCCTACTTTGTACAAGTAAATACGTAGTGTTTATTAAAAATAGCAGACTTTTTAAAATCATAAAACAGTTGCTGTTATAATATAAGCAGGGCCGAAGAAAATAAGCCGAAAAATCCATTTCAAGCGCTTAGATAAGCACTAAAACATTGGTAAATATGCTTGCAAACATGCTCGCAAGACTACAAAATTTAAGTACAGTTTAATGTTTTGTTTTTTATTCAGTTTATTTCAAGTATTGAAAAATTTCAATGGACAAGAAGTGTTGCTTGATATTCTTAAATATTAGAGATCTGCGCTGGTCGTTTTATTATTTTTTAATATTCGTTATTCTCCATTTGAAATAAACTGTTTTCAATATCTTCAATAACACCAATGCCTTCCCGTAAAGACAAACCATTGGTCTTAAATTTTTGTATCCAAGCAGAAATGCAATTGAAGTTACGGGTTAATAAAAACCAAACCTGTTTTTAAGTGATTATTTGTAAATATTTCTTTAGTTTGAAATGGTCAAGACAAATTTATTGATCCTAATTTTCTTACGCAGTATGAAGTTCTTACTAAATTCGCTATGCTTTCCACTAAAGTTTGTTTCTGAAGAGTACAAGGCAAAAACCAGATAATTACCAATGTCTATTTATTGCTTCAGGCGTTTCAATGATTTCCTTGATTTTATATTTCAGAAAAAAAAACAAACAATGTGAAATATTTCCACAATGTAACTTTTAGGTGGAAAAGGATTTTTTATTTAAATCGCTTGTTTCTCCAAAAGTGTTCAAATGGCATATATGGGAAGATGTTGCCGAAGAAAGATTAAACAAAAAGCCTGCCTCCCAAGAAAAACGTCACGTTAATGTCATAAAGAAGGTGGAAGAAACTTCAACATTAGCTTATCTGATAAATGAGTTTTAAACTGATATGCAAATGTTACATTCTGGAAAATATTTTACAAAAATGCAAAAATAAGAACCAAATTTAATTTTAGAAGAACCTGAAAGCAGTTTCGTATTCACGTCAGTAAATGAGAGGATATAATTATGAATCTAGGTTAGGGTAGGTTAAGGTGGCAGACCCGCAAAGGGGACTCACTTAGACATTTGATTGTCCATTGTGATACCACATTACATAGGAACGGTAACTGCGTAAAAATTACGAGAAGCGCTGGGTGCTCATAATGAAGTTCTTCAAACAGCTGATGTCCACTCCGGAGAGTCCCTCGGGAGTGTCGATGAAATGCGCACCGAGATGCTTAAACCGTAATCTAGCGAATGCCGGGCAGTTGAGTAGGAAGTGCTGAGATGATTCCACCTCGTCTTCCAGGCAACTGCGGCAGTAGGGATCCGTGACGATATTGAGTCGCACCGCGTGGGTTCCCATTGGACAGTGTCCGGTCAGTACACCTGTGAAAATCGAGAGCTGACGCTTAGCCAGCTGCAGCAGTTCCCTTGACCGCCC
>NW_016158247.1:17631-57898 GCF_001687245.7 Rhagoletis zephyria | reverse complement strand
CCGGTCCATTTCTTTCGGCACGAAGTCGAAGCTTTCGAGAATTGTCGAGTGTCCGTGCGCTGGATTGAAAGAGAACCCAGAGCTTTTGAGCCTAATGGCTGAGCGAACCGCCGCTACTTTGCCCGAAATATCGACAGGTGCGACATTGAGTATAGCGTTTAGCGCTAAGGTGGGAGTGGTTCGGAGCGCCCCGCTGATCCCAACGAGGGCTGCCCTTTGCACGCGCTCTAGCTTCCTAACATGAGTGGTCTTTTCCAGTGAACTCCACCAGACGATGACCCCATACAACATTATTGGCTTAATTATGGTTTCATATAGCCAATACATCACTTTTGGGGAGAGGCCCCATCTCTTCCCTATGGCATTCTTGCAGCAAATTATGAATCTAAAAAAAATATAAAAATTACTTGCCATGTAGACGTTTTTTGGAAATTACCATATACATATTCATGTATGGTCTTTTAAATTTTGTTACTTTTTCGGCTGATTTAGTACATTCTTTTTGTCCATTTGGTACAGGTAAATTTGGACCACCTGGTCCAACCAGCCATGCCCGTTGGATGTCTAAGGGCATTTATTCATTAAAAATGTTCTTATTTAGAGAATAATATAGTTTTACGAAAACAGAATTGGAGGGATTATCACAAATATGTATTTTTCTTGTACGACTCTACATAAAAGCCTGGTTTGGAAGCTGCAGTGCAATTGAAGCTCCAAATCAAATCGATTTTATAAAAGCAACACTTGCATGTCGTCGTTTGAAGGAAAAACCGCGTAACTGACATTTTCTGCCAAAAATTGGGTTTGCTCGCACAAGCTCTTGGCTCAATCCTAATCCATTCGTCCTGAAATATACTAGCCAGAAATGCGGCTGCTTTATAAAAAAAAGAACCATTTTGAAATATGATTATTTTTACTCTCTAGAAAATAGTTTATGCAACCTCACATACGCGGTTTTGCATTTTGTTGATCCGCGGATTTGTACTTTAAACGACGATACGCAGAGGTTAATCCGGTAGTATCTGGTGAATTATTGGCGAAAATTCACCAGCAACGTTGGTATTTGGCAGAAGAAACAATCGCATGAGCATTTTTCAATTCTAATGTTTAGGTGGATATTAAACGAAAAATGATTGAACGGCTAAACTAAACAAAACCAATTATAAAACGGCTCGATGGCCGCAAATTTGTTAATCCGGAAGCGTTGGTAGACTACGACTTGAGAGATTTTGTATCGAAAAAAACCCACAATTTCTCTAAATGTGACTTTACGCGTAAGCAAAAACAGCCCATAATGTACATATGTACATTAGAAATCGGTACTATTTTTCCATTAGAATTATAAAATCTATTATATTTTAAGACATCCACCAAAATATTTCGGAAAAATATTAAGATTTAAGTGAGCTGGACCGATTTGAAAAAACCTCCAAAAATGGAGTTTTCATGAATAAAAATAGTTTCTTAAAGATTTTTTTTTTGAAAAAATCCCCTCAAATGACAAAACGGTTTAAACTTAAAAAAGTTGCATGGAAATATTAAAAAAAAAATTAAACGGAATCGTAATGATGAGATTTTTGACGCTGTTTTTTTAACTTTTTTCAAAGATTGGTATAAGAAAAACTTGAATAACTGAGCCTAAACTCTTCTGATTTAGACTTAAGAGGTGTCGGTGGAAAGGTATTTTCTCACCCTTTTTATTTCTTTGCTAATAAACTCATTCAAAGGATGAAAGAGAAAGGTAGGATGAACGAACGTCATTCAAAGTTGAATTAAGATGTGTTGGTATTTGAAAATAAATAATTGGGACACGAATGATTTTTTCTGGACAGAAATAAAAACAGTGTGAAAATACGTTTCTACTGAGGTCCCATAAGTCTAAATCAGAATAGTTTTGGCCCAGTTATTCAAGTTTTTCGTAAATCAACTTTGAAAAAAGTAAAAAAACATCATCAAAAATCTCATTCTTACGATTCTGTTGAAAATATTTTTAAATATTTTTATGCAGATTTTTTAAGCTTAATCTGAGGGGACTTTTTTCAAAAAGTTCTTTACGAAACTATTTTTATTCATAAAAGACTCCATTTTTGGAGGTATTTTCAAATCGGTCCAGCTCACTTAAATCTTAATATTTTTCCCAAATATTTTGGTGGACGTCTTAAAATGTAATAAATTTTGTAATCCCGGCGGAAAACCCGCAATTTTTTTGGTAATGCAGTCTAATGTACATACTAGAGAGCCGCACAAGAACTGCATAAATGCACTAAAAATCAACTGCCACACCGAAGACAGGTTTTGTCATACGAACGAATGCTGCACGATACGCAAAACAAACAACATAACAAATCCGAAGTACATACATAGAACCATAGAGTGCGGGTAAACACAAACCGCTTGGAGTATGCGTAAGTAAAAAAACCGATCAATACCAAGAAAAGTAGTATTTGCTTTGCAAGCGACAATTACATGGACTGAAAAATAATCCGCAATTCCGTACTGTGCTTGCAAGTACTTGAGTATTTTCATAGAGCTGTTGATTGTTGGTATTTGGGTTCTGCTAATTATGTGATTATGTACAAATGAACATATGTATGTATTTTAGACTGCATCAACAAAAAAAGTTGCAGGTTTTCCGCCGGGATAACAAAATTTATTATAGTCTAAGACTTCCACCAAAATATTTCGGAAAAATACTAAGATTTAAGTGAACTGGACCGATTTGAAAATACCTCCAAAAATAGTTTCTTAAAGAACTTTTTGAAAAGGGCCTCTCAGATGACAAAACAAATTAGGCTTAAAAATTCTGCATAAAAATATTTAAAAATTTTTCAACGGAATCTCAATAATGCGATTTTTGATGCTGTTTTTTTTACTTTTTTCAAAGATTGAAATCAAAAAAACTTAAATAACTGGGCCAAAACTTCTGATTTAGACTTATAGGATCTCGGTAGAAAGGTATTTTTCCACTATTTTTATTTATGTGCAAAAAAAGTCATTCGTGTCCCAAATTTTTATTTTTTTTCAATACCAACACATCTTAATTCAACTTTGAATGATTTTCGTTCATCCTACCTTTCTCTTTCATCCTTTGAATGAGTTTAATAGCAAAGAAATAAAAAGGGTGAGAAAATACCTTTCCACCGACACCTCTTAAGTCTAAATCAGAAGAGTGTAGGTTCGGTTATTCAAGTTTTTCTTATACCAATCTTTGAAAAGTTACAACCAGCATCAAAAATGTCATTATTACGATTCCGTACAAATTTTTTTTTTAATTTTTTAAAAATATTTTTACGCTAATTTTTTAAGCTTAAACCGTTTTGTCATTTGAGAGGAATTAAAAAAAAAAAATCTTTAACAAACTATTTTTATTCATAAAAAACTCCATCTTTGGAGGTATTTTCAAATCGGTCCAGCTCTCTTAAATCTTAATATTTTTTCGAAATATTTTGGTTGACGTCTTAAAATATAATATATTTTATAATTCTAATGGAAAAACAGTACCGATTTTTTTATTATTATTATTATTATTATTATTATTATTATTATTATTATTATTATTATTGTTATTATTATTATTATTGTTGATGCTTGTACTTATTTGGTTAAAAATATACAAATCTATGCACATACATATCGCACACAAAATCAAAAACCGTCACAATTCAAAAAATCCTAAATGTTCAAGAGAGACAAAAAACTGTTGATGCTGCGCAATCGACGCAAGCAAAACCAAAAAGTTTTAGTAGTATTTTTCCAGTTAAAGAAGATAGCGTCTGTGAACTGTTTTATGGAAAAAAATTAATTTTGAAAAATTTTGAGTTGTTCCGGTTTTGGATTTAGGGTGCGATATGTATGGTTACTCCCAAAATTGAGCTTACGGCTGTTTTTTAAATTTGTTTTATATGGAAAAAAATGCAAAGAACGTTCAGAAAAAAAATCTCAAAAATCAACGCGAATTTTTAGACATTTGAATTTCGCACATTACTATATTAAACTTTAATGGGCTATAAAACTGCGTACCTGATTTATTTTTAAAAAATGCGTATTAAAAAGTTCGCGATTTTTCTGAAACTTTGCCGGTTTTTTCTTAATTTTCGTACACGGTTTCATTCTTGGATTTAAATAGGGTTTGGTAAAATATAAGCCATATTTTAATACAAAATTAACAAAAAGATTTTAGCATGTAAAACATTGCGAATATTAAGAAAAAAGAGCCGTACGCTCAATTTTGTGAGTAACTGTATGTATTTATTTCAGCGAATGCCTTTGCTGCAATAAGGTAATGAATAAAGTAATGAAAACAAGTCAATGTTAAAGAAATCTGTATAGTTTATTTGTTAAACGAAAACAGGCATACTATTGCAGAATAAATATTTAAGGAAAGAAAATATAAAATTAACAAAATAATGCTTTTCAAAAACAAATATTTTAAATAAGAAGTGCATCACAATTATACGGCAACCATATATTGAAAAGTTTTGACAACTAATTTTTAATTATTTAATTTTTTTATAAAAATATAATTTGTTCTTTAACAAATCACGTATAAATCCAAGATTTAAACTTTGTGCAATATTAAAAATAAAAAGGCGTGTGTAGTACCGTACACATGAAAGAAGTGAAACTTCTTAAAAAAGGTGCGAGTACCAGGTACCTAGTCATGAAATTTAATGTGTAAACATATCTTTACGGCTCGGCAAACCATTAGGCGATTGAGTTACATGCATAGGTTTGGTTAGAATATAACAATAAGTTCAATTCATTTTATTCGTTTTCTGATATATAATTTATTTATTAATTTTCCGGTAACACCACCTTGCCGCTAAAACACAATGCCGACGAACGGCGAATTTTTCGCTGCGAATGTTCGCTGTAAAAATTAAAACACACTGTTGTATATGAGAACGCACACAACCAAAGCAAACGACGACGTTCGTCCGACGACTGTTCGCAACGATAGACTTATTTCTATCGTCGTCGCTGGCGGCAGCGGCAAAATACGATCCATTGCGGCCATATGCTAAATATTCTCAAGTTTTTAAATCGAAATAGAAAAATACTGTATTAGTTTTTGTTAAAAACTAATCATCTTATTGTTTGTAAATATTTTAATTGTACCTGTCATAAGCAGCTGAATTCGTTGTCCCCGTAGTTGTGTTTTACTGAGCGAAATTTTTGGGCCAAAGTTGCCACCGTCGTCGCACTACTGTGCGAAAATTCGCCGTTCGTCGGTATTGTGTTTCAATGGTTATGTGAATTCGCCCTTCTAGCATCCTTAGGATCGAGTTGTAATGGAAGTAACTGAACGGAATGAACTGTCACATAATTATCTATTGCATGTTTAACAAATAAATGCATCCCATGCAAATACGCATTCCATGCAAATAGTTTGGCAGTGCCTTGGACAAATAGTTTTCTTGTAATGGGCACATGTTTTCATATATATTCTGTCTAAGTTCCGAGGGTAGAACGCTTTTTTCGTTCTGGTTCGGGAATAATTTCTTGTTCGTGAGAGCCTTGTGTAAAACGTTGAATAAGAAACCGCAACTCCCGAGGCATTATTTTGATTGTGTTTCGACAAGCAAGTTTCAATTAGGCTAAATTCCAAAGACTTAACCTTAACTTTATGGGCTGGTTTCTCCAACTCAACTTAACTTAGTTTAGCCATTTTTTGGACTTAAGTCAAAAGTTAGCCTACCTTTTACACAGCTTATTCTTGACTAAGTCTAAAAAATTGGCTAAACTAAGTTAAGTTGAGTTGAAGAAACAGCCCTATGTCAACAGCAACATACCCGGGTGTGTTTTGCGTTTTCAAATTGCTAAATCTTGGAAACTATACATCGGATCAACTTGAAATTTCATGATATCCTCAACAAAAGTATTATACACCTTCAGGGGCGGCGGAAGACGTGGGTATGGTGGGTAGTACTACCCACCTGAAATTTTTTAAAAATTTTAGAAGAAAAATAAGACCAATTGAAAGAGTATTTTTGGAAGATATGTATATTATAAAATTTCTGACCAAGTTATTTGTTCCCTGACAAGTAAATTTGATACTGAATAGGCAACGTTTTTTAAATAAGTTCATTATTGGTGAGACAGTAGATTTGAAGAAAATGTCACGGTTTATATTGGTGATTATTTTGACGAATGCAGAGTCAATATCGATAAAGATATATCTCTGTGCATAATGAGACGCACAGAACAAAATCAAGGATCTGTGAAAGCGAATTATGTGTGGGACTTGTTCGTGAGTATGTACGCTTCATTAGATTAGATTCCAGGGTCGTCATGCTCTAACGAGAGAAGCTCTTCTGTTTTGCGTAGGGTGAAAAATTATTTGCGCTCGACAATGCACCAAAAGCGGCTCAACCATGTAGCAATATTGCATGCTTATCCATGAACTCATGAACGACTTCATTTCTCGAAGTTCAAAACGAATGACAGTGTTTTCACTGCAGAAATACGATTTTTTCGAAATTTGATTAGGTGGTAGAACCTTCCACTTAAGCTTAAGGTCACTTATAGTCATTTATTGAAAATTAAAAACGGATTTTGGCACAATTTTCTTTATTCCAATAGCACAATACTCCAGTATATTGTTATTATTCAATAAATGACTATAAGTGCCCATAAAGTCAAGGTGAACGAATGGTATTCTCAGGGATAGTAGCCGAGAGTTTTAGCTTTAATTTAAGCCTAAGTGGAAGGTTCTGGAAGGTTCTATCACCTTTTGTTTTTTTTGCTAGAGCTTCTCAAATATTGCAAAAAACGCGATTTTTTGATACTTTGACCACTTTTTTCTCAAAATCTAAAGCTGATGGAAGCTTTGTACTTACAGATTCGCAATCAGCACAAAAAAGTCTATCAAAAACAGCTTTTATATTTTAGGACACCAAATCAGTGTTGCCCTGTGTTATACACGAAACAATAACTTTTCCCAACGAAATCTGTTAACCTGGGTCGTAATGATTCCTTTTAGGAGTTAAATTACTCCCAATTACAAAGTACAAGGAATTGTAATTAGGATTCAATTCCTTCAGTCCACAGCAAAGAAATTGATTACTTTTTCAGTTCCTTAGGAGTAATTTCAAATGTAATTGGTTTTTTAAATTCCATTACAAGGAATTTCATATTGTAATTGGAATAAATTACGTGCTAGTAATGTAATTTCAAAGGAATGGAAAATGTAATTGATTTTTTTCCAATTCCATTCCCAGGAATTGCAAGAGTACTTTAGTTTTTTCAATTACTCAAAGGAATTGTAAAGTTACTTGAGAAACTGAAAGTTCATGTGAAATGTGGAATTTTTGTTGCGGTCAAAGATTAAAATCGAAACCACACATTGGACATCTTCTTTCTATATCTATGTATATCTATATATATAAAAATGGTGTGAAAAATTTATAGTAATTCATCAATTGAGAACGGTTGGGCAGATTTGGCTAATTTTTTTCAGTTGTTTGTAATTGCCAGGAGAAGGTTTTTAAGAAAGAAAATTTTGGGGAAAAAAATTTGGTACGTAGGTAGCTTTTTGCCTATGTTAGCATATAGGATCCTTTTTTCCGGGAAGTGGACCAGGGACTGATCTATTCGAAAAAATCGATTTATGGTCCGATTTGCTTAAAATTTGGTACCTAGGTAGCTTTTTGCTTAGATTAGCACATAGGATGCTTTTTTCCGGGAAGTAGACCAGGGACCGATCTATTCGAAAAATTCGTATTTATCGTCCGATTTGCTTAAAATTTGGTACCTAGGTAGCTTTTTGCTTAGATTAGCACATAGGATGCTTTTTTCCGGGAAGTAGACCAGGGACCGATCTATTCGAAAAATTCGTATTTATCGTCCGATTTGCTTAAAATTTGGTACCTAGGTAGCTTTTTGCTTAGATTAGCACATAGGATGCTTTTTTCCGGGAAGTAGACCAGGGACCGATCTATTCGAAAAATTCGTATTTATCGTCCGATTTGCTTAAAATTTGGTACCTAGGTAGCTTTTTGCTTAGATTAGCACATAGGATGCTTTTTTCCGGGAAGTAGACCAGGGACCGATCTATTCGAAAAATTCGTATTTATCGTCCGATTTGCTTAAAATTTGGTACGCTTTTTGCCTAGATTAGCATATAAGATTTATATATAGATATAAGATTTTTTTCCGGGTAGTTTCATTTCTTCTTCTTATCCGCCATGCTAGCTTTCTGACAGAAAACGTGTTTCGTATTTTTTGTTGTACCAACTTTTTCAAAAAAAAAATTCAGCTTTTGACGTTGGAAAAATATTTGTTTATTTATTTAGAAGAAAAACAATTATAAATAATTATTCTACTTATACATTAAAGCACTGGCAACAAAGGCCTACGGCTTAGCTTATACTGGATATATGGTGAACTAATAATACAAAAATTTAAAAAGGTTCAAATGCTTATTTTTATGTTTTATGGGCTATTAACATTTTTAAACTGCAAGATATCTGAAATATTAAAGTTACTTTTAGTGAGAACTTATAAGTTTAAAAGCAAGAGGAGACAGTTCTAGACTAAATTGTTAACTTACAGGCTGAAAAAACTTCCACATAAGATCTATTTAAGTTTCGTCTGTCTTTCGAAGGTAATACGATGGTTTATAGTTGCCGAATATGGAAGCTCTGATGTGAATTAGTCCCATGCATTCGTCCAATAAGTGAGGTATTGTTGATTCTATTGAATCGCAAAACGGGCATGCTTGTTGATTTGTACCTCTTAGAAGATGGGAATGAGTGGAAACGGTGTGGCCGATTCTCAGACGAACAAAGGTTTTGATTTTGTGGCACGCTATGTGTGGCGAATACTGAGGCTTACTTCCATAAAAGTTATAATTTCTGTACTGATGTTGGTAGCTGAGCCATGTTGAAGAAAATTTAGAAGTAGTGAATTCTTGTATAAGTTTTTTGATGTCCTTCGGGGACACATAATTAAACAGGTGTAATGGTTCATCATTGCCAGCCTTGGCTATTTTATCCGCATACTCATTGCCTTCTATTCCGACATGTCCTGGTACCCACATGATTTTAATTGATTTTTTATGTCGAAAAAGAACTTCACGGATTTTAGAAATTATATGAGAATCGTTGGAGCTGTTGAAAAGGGCTTCGATGGTTGATTTACTGTCAGTACATATTACGAATTTCCTTTCGTGTTTAGAGGCAAAATATACAGCTTCTAGTAATGCAGCTGATTCGGCTGTGAATACCGAGCAGTACATGGGTAGAGCACCGACGGAAATTGTAACCCCTGGCCCTTTTGTTACAGCAAAAGAAGTGCTGGTGTTGGACTTGGAACCGTCTGTAAACATAAATTCCCATTCCGTCCTTAAAGGCTCAATTGCCTTGTTGTAAAGTTGACTGTATTCGATGGCACCAGTAGACAGTTTTGGATGCTCAAGTAAATCGCTTATGAGTATGGACCTAGGCAAAAACCAGTGTGGCAGCATTTTTACTTTACTCAACTTCGGCGTGGATAGAATATTTAGTTCCTTAATGTAGCTTACGATGCGAAAGATTGCAGAAGGCTTGTTCGTCTGTGATTTCATTTGTTGACAGGATTTCACAGTAGAGAATAGAGTCTCATTTCTGCAGTGTAAGATCTTTGGTATAAACATCATCGTATTGTATTCTACCCTGTCTGGAATTCCCGGCAACCCGGCCTCAGCTAGGATTACTTTTATTGGTGAGGTGGGGAATGCACGAATGCTTCTTCTGTCTGCAGCATGGTATGGTGCCTGTAGGAGTTTAAGGTTCTGCTTTGCGCAGTGTTCGTATATAGCGAGTCCGAAGTCAATTTTCCCTAATATTAGAGCCTTTGTTACATTAACAAGTGTGGTTATGTGCACAAAAGAATGCTTGGATGATAAAAACTTAATGATATATAGTCTAGAAATTAAACTTAATCTAACATAGTTGCAGTGCTGCTTATACGAAAGTCTCTTATCAAAAATTATACCCAAAATTCTCAATGTGTCAGTATGGGGAATGGTAGTGTTAAACAAGGAAAGGCTTAGGAATGAACATTTGTGTTTTCTGCATATGTGAAACGAAGAACTTTTACTGACCGAAATCTTTGCTCCCGATGATTTGGACCAATTGATTAAGTCCTTTAAGATATTAGAAAAAACTATTTTTACTTGCGTTAGGTCTTTAATTTTTGAAAAAATTAGAACATCATCAGTATAGGCAAAATGATATATGTGAGCATATGACGATATGATGGAACTTACTTTGTTAAAGGCTAATGTAAATAATAAAACCGAAAGCGGTGACCCTTGTGGGATGCCATTAAAAAGGGGAACAATTTTCGAACGACAATTATTGACGCGAACAAAGAATTTTCTGTTACAGAGAAACGACTTGATAACGTTGTACATTCTCACTCCAATTTTCCAGCGCTTGAGTTCCGAAAGAATGACATGGGAGCCTATTCTGTCATAAGCTTTCTCGAAGTCCAAACTTAAGATAGAGACGTGATTTCTTGTCGCAAGAGCCGAAGAGAAGTTGTCGAAAATTAATAGAGGATCTATCACACTCACGCCTTTTTGGAAAGCGAATTGGTGCGGGTTAGTTAGGTTATTCTGTTCGGCAAACCACATAAGTCGTCTGAAAATAATTTGTTCTAATACCTTAGATATACAGGGGAGCAGAGAAATAGGTCTATAGCTTGAAGTTATTGTATTGTTTTTATTTGGCTTGACAATAGGTAGAATAGCCGCAGTTTTCCACTCTTGGGGATAAATTCCCTGGGCTAGAATAGAATTATAAAGGTTTATGATTCTGTATTTAACGGTGTGGGGGAGATTTCTTAGGACGGGGTAAGGGATTTTGTCTGCACCGGTGCTTTTTCCTGTCATCGAAGAGATTGAAGCATCAAACTCTTCGATTTGAATAGGCGCATCTGCGGTTAGGGCTTCAGGAGAAGGAAAGGGGTTGTGGTAGAGGAAAGTACTGTAACTGCTGTTTAGGGTGTGGAAGTTGGAGTTATGAGAGTCTTCTGTCCAAGTAGAACCGAAAACATCTGCTATGCTCTGCGGTTCATAAATGGGACCTTCTAAGGAACGTATGAAGGAAATTTGGTTGTGTTGAGGGGTGGAGGTAAGTCTTTTAATATCGGACCAAAGCCTTTTTGTGCTGGAGAATGGCGTGATGTTAGAAGTGAAGTGTTCGAACGCCTGTCGTTTTGACGTCTTGAGCTCCCGTCTAAATTCCGAGTTCGCTTTTTTGTACTTTATATAATTCTCATCTGTCATGTTTCTTTTAAATATTTTCCAAGCTGACTGCTTGTAATTTCTGAGGATGGTGAGCAGATTACTCCAGTAAGGAAGTTTCGAAGCGAATTTTTTGGTGCTACTTTGCGGTATCGTTATGTGAGCTGCTGTGCGAATGATGCGTTTGATTGCGGCTGCTTCTGCATTAATGTTAGTCGAGCACGGGGTTTGGTTAGATAATTTTGCAGAAATGGAGCAAAATTTTGGCCAATCAGCTTTTTCAACAAGGAATTTCGGAAAGGGTTTGACACGATAGGAATTGGTAGTGGAAAGGGAAGTTATAATAGGAAAGTGGTCGCTGTTGTGAAGTTCGTTTAGTGTTTTGCATGAGAGTTTTGAGCTATGGAGGCAGAGGAGAAGGTTATATCTGGGTTGGAAAAAGTTTTATGGGTTGAAAAGTGGGTGGGAGGCCGGTCATTGAGGATGACAAGGTTTTTGGATAGAGTGACGTCTTCTAATATCTCTCCTCTTTTGTTGGTTGAAGTTGAACCCCAAAGCGGGCTCCAAGCATTAAAGTCCCCTAAGAAAATGATAGGTGTGGAAGCCATATTAAGGATATCAAGTATATCTCTACTGGTGAAACTTTGTTCAGGGGGAATGTAGCATGAAATAATGGTTAACTTGAAACCAATATCTATTTCTACTGCTAATGACTGAACATTTGAAGTAATAGGTACAAGCTTATGTTGAATGGGCTTTTTAACGAATAACGCGATTCCTTGCTTGCAGGAATTGTTAATAGTGTTGTTGTGGAAAAAACTAAAATATTTTTTTGGCGGGTATACTGTTTTGTTAGCTGGAACAAGAGTTTCTTGTAGCGCTATTACATCTGGATTGTATTCTTTGATTAAAATATTTAAATCTGGATAATTGTTTAGAAGACCGTGAATATTCCACTGGAGCACTTTCATTGTAGGTTATTTTGAGTATCAGTAAGGTAATTGAGAAAAGGAAGAGAAGAGCTGTTGTATGAAGAGGGCTGAGGGACATAGTCTAATGGCATAGCCTGAAGATGAGAAATGAAATCGTTTACAAAGGTGTTTGGAGCTGCGTTATCGACTGAAATTGTTGCTTGTGCTTTTTCGGTTGTTATTGTACTGATATCGTTGTTTTCTATTTCATTGTTTGTATTGTTTTAGATTATGTTACCGGTATTTTTCCGTGCGCTCACTGCGTGAGCTAAAGGTGGATTGTTTTGTTGTTTATTTTGTTTTGCTTTCTCAGCAAAAGAAGTTGAGTTTTCGTTTAGTGTAGGATGAACTTGCTTTTGTGAATTTGGATGGCTTCACGAACAGAACACTTATTGTCAATTTTAATAGTGATAATTTCCTTCATTTGCACGAATTTTGGGCATGTTTTGCTTGAAGCAGGGTGAGCCCCAGAGCAATTTACACACAAGGTACGAGAGCATTGAATCGGGGAATGAGGTGGAAGTGCACAGTTGTCACATACAGGGGCCTTTGTACAGCGTTTAATTGTATGACCAAGAATTTGACAGCTCTTGCATCTCATTGGAGTAGGGTAGTACGGCCTTACTTTTGTTGTGTACCATGACACTTAAATTTTTTCTGGCAGGTAATACCGATCAAATGTAAGCAGTAGCACACCGCTTGCAAAAGACTTTCCGTCAACGTGCTTCAAAAACTTATACACAGATATAACACCCTGTTCTTTGAGATTATCAATAATTGCTTCTTCAGTTACGTCATTTAGGCATGGAGCGTAGATTATGCCCTTGACTGAGTTGAGGTTTTGGTGAAGCTCTAATTTAACATTACATATGCCAGAAAGCTGTTTGGTTGATAACAATTTTTTTGCTACATTGTTGCTTTTTACAAGAAAAAGAAGATTGCCATCTCTTAATTGGGATATGTTATTGATTTCCATGCTAATACCCTTTAGAGCTTTGTGCACAGCAAAACAGGAATATTTACTCAATGGTTTGCTAGAATCTAATGAACTTGCCACTAAAAATTTTGGATTGTCTTTTTCCAAGACGGGTAATGTTGGAAAATTATCTTTCGTAAACGATGGAGCCTTTTTCCGTTTTCGTTCTGGGCTATCCATTAAAATGGAAAACCTATTGTCCCCAAGAGGGTCCCCGTCGGGGGCATCTTCACCTTATTTTACACTTGTATGAAAATATTATACACACGTGCGGAATACAAAGCAAAGAAGACGAATAAAGCGTCAAATTTGAAGGAAAGAGAAAACACTACGATAGTCACGAGAGTACACTTTAAGCACAACCGAATGCCACGAGTATCAGTCGATGACTGACATGGAAAAATAAAACAAAGGAAAGCCAAACATATATGTAAGTAGAAAATTTGTCTAATATTTTTCAATCATTTTCTTCATAACTGCTGCTTCCGTGGATATTGCAACACACGGAATAGATGTAATAATGCAGCTATAGGAGCCACCTCATACCACATAATTTATCGGCCGCCTATTTAAATAGTAGGGCTCGCTTGAAATATGTACATGAAGATGTATGGAGGTGCGCACACTATACCAACTTAATCGCTCCGACCCACTACACCTTTTCCAAGAGTACTTCAGAAATCATCAAATGTACTTCAGAATAGTCATTTGTACTTCAGAAATAGTAAAATGTAATTCAGAATAGTAAATTGTACTTCAGAAAAAGTAAAATGTAATTCAGGATAGTCAATTGTACTTCAGAAACCGTAAAAAGTATTTCAGAAACTGTAAAGTTTTCTTCAGAATAGTCAATTGTACTTCAGAAACTGTAAAAAGTATTTCAGAATTGTCAATTGTACTTCAGAAACCGTAAAATGTACTTCAGAATAGTCAATTGTACTTCAGAAACCGTAAAAAGTATTTCAGAAACCGTAAAATTTACTTCAGAAGACGAAAGTTACTACATACATATTGTAATTATTTAAATGGTATATAAAATAGTATTTTTAAATATGTTTATTTTTTTAATATATTTTCCAAATTACAAGTCCATAGAAGCAGTTTGTTCGCAATGTCTACTATATATTTAAGAATGAAACAATTAAATTAATGCAGACTAAATTATGTTCCAACTGCCAGGTCGTATAAAGATATTGCATCTGCATGGATGAAAACTGGTATAATGTTGAATCGCTATGCCACAATCGCCACCAACAACTGTCGCTTTCCCTCGTCAACGCCCGGACCAAATAATAATGTCGCTTGCACATACTCCATGTAGTAAATGCTTGCACGGTAAAATTCGGAATATGAACAAATATATAGCCTTCCGCTTTATGCTGATATGGCATGTCAGTGGATCCATACAGTGCTACAGAAGTGGGTTGACTTGGGTAACAACCTCGGGGATCTGGTTGTTGTATGCGATAACGCTCCGTGCCACTCCCACTTAGAAAGTGCAATCAACAACTTTAACGCGACAGACAAAGCAACGCTCCTACGTCTTGGACCATATTCGCCAATGTTGAATCCAAGGCAAAAGCGACAGTTGTTGGTGGAGATTGTGGCAGAGCCATTCAACATTCAACCACTTTTCACCCAGATGCACTATCTTTATTCGATATGCCAGCTGGTACATAATTTAAAACTGCATTAATAAATTAATTGTTTCATTCTTAAATGTATAGACATTGCGAACAAACTAATTTACTTGTAATTTGAAAAATATATTAAAAAGTAAATATATTTAAAATCACTATAATATATATACTATTTAAATAATTACAATGTGTACGAATTTTCGTCTTCTGAAGTACATTTTACGATTTCTGAAGTACAATTTACGGTTTCTGAAGTACAATTTACGGTTTCTGAAGTACAATTGACTATTCTGAAGTACATTTTACGGTTTCCGAAGTACTATTGACTATTCTGAAGAACATTTTACGGTTTCTGAAGTACAATTGACTATTCTGAAGTACAGTTGACTGTTCTGAAATACATTTTACGGTTTCTGAAGTACAATTGACCATTCTGAAGTACATTTTACGTTTCCTGAAGTACAATTGACTATTCTGAAGTACATTTTACAGTTTCTGAAATACATTTGACGCTTTCTGAAGTACTCTTGGAAAAGGTGTAGTTGTGGTGCAATGGAAAGACTAGCAAGCCAAACTTAATCGGCGGCCGATAAAGTCCGTGGTGTGCGATGGATCTAAAACATTTTAAACAAGAGTCACATTTTCGTTTTTAGGATTTTTATTCATGTGATTAGCAGTGGCAAGAATGTATGTATTAAATACGTACATATATCTATATATATAAAAATGGTGTGAAAAATGTATAGTAATTCATCAATAGAGAACGGTTGGACCGATTTGGCTTAAATTTTTTTTGATGTGTATACATCTTTGGTTTCGGTACGGGTAAAATTTGCGAAGGTGTAACGCATATCCCAGCACAAAATTTCGAAGGGCTTAGAATGTGTATTTCAGCATAAAATTTTTATTTTCATTAGAAGCACACTGTGTTCGCTTGCCAAATGGTTGCATACATTTAGGCATAGATATGCATAGTAAGAGGAAATGCGCTACAATTGATTATTAGCCGTCTTCGATTCGCCATCAGTTAGCAAGTGGCGAAACGAACGAACTCAATGAGGTACAACCAAACTTGCTATCGTCTATCCGTGCTAGCTAACTTTGTTGTTGCTTTCACATGCAAAATTTTTCGTTAAGCGACCGTAACTCAAACATAGCGAGCGAGAAGTGGCGAATCGACGACGGCATGGCATCCTATGACACCCACAATGCACAAGATACTAATTCCTTATTAACAATAGGACAATTATCGGGGAGGCTCAAGAGGCCCACAACAAA
Organism: Rhagoletis zephyria; assembly: GCF_001687245.7. NCBI lineage: Eukaryota > Metazoa > Arthropoda > Insecta > Diptera > Tephritidae > Rhagoletis > Rhagoletis zephyria. The sequence continues at coordinate 41,803 of NW_016158247.1, read as the reverse complement.
CACTACCGAGAGAATTATCTCGTGAAGTATGTAACCGTGACATATATAACCGGCTGTTGATGAGCTTGGACTCGTTTTTAAGCAGTATTTCAGCAGTTCATGACCAAAAAAAGAAAAAATATCAAATCGTTTTCTTCAGACACAATAAAGCTGCTGTTACCCTCTAAATCCGTTGTCAAAGATGTGACAAAGGAATAGTTTGAGGCCAGCGAAGATTCTGAAAGCGAAAACAAATTAACCAATGATACACATTTTATAAATAAAGGTAGTCAATATATTTAAATAGTAAATTATTGGCTAATATATATATTTTATTAATATAACCTATCTGTAATACAAATTATTTCAATTTTACATTTGATAAACAATTTTGAGTAGATGGAGGTAATAAAATATTTTTTGCCGCATAAAACTTGAAAATCTACCTATATGCGGTGTTTCCAAGATATTTTAACGCCCTTGAGTCACAAGTATATATGTACAAGTATATTTTATCAATCATACCGATAATGTCATGTATTAAAAGAATTAAAAATGAAAATGAATAAAAAAATTAAATCAGCAAAATGAATAAAATTAAGTGAAATTAATATTTAATTTCTAACCTAATCTACATTTGTATGTGTGTAACTGAATCGCCTTTATATATAAAAATATTATCCTAATTGACGCTAGGTTTGTAAAGGTATTTTTAATAAAATATTCAGTTAAAATATATTTAAATGGCCTAATATGTGTTGAAAAAAAAGTGACCACGGTGGCACAGAGAAGAAGTTTAACTTTTCCTCGAGTTGTGTGAATAACAAGCACAACCAATTTGACAGCTAACGAGCTTTGATTGAGATTATATTTATATGTAAACGTACTCAGGGTGGGCAAAAACTCGGAGTTCGAGCGAGCGAGCGAGCAAACTCCTACTCAATGCCTCGCAGACAACGAGGCGCTCGCAGCTCGTACTCGTAGCAGCAATGAGGCGAGGCACGAGAAGTTTTCCTCGCTCGCCAAACGAGCGAGCGCTGCTTGGGAATATATGTCAATAGATTATGTACGAAAGTATGTTAATAATTGTATGTACATATGTACATACGCATATAAATATGTGAATATTATATCGAGCCCTAACCGCCAAAATAACGTAAGCGACATTTTTTTCAAAATTTTATTTTTGATGCAGAAATGTACCTAGATGCTCTAGGAATATTTCTTCATCAAAAAGAAAATTTTGAAAAAAATTTCGCTTACGTTATTTTGGCGGTTAGGGCTCGATATTAGGGCAGCTTTTAAAACAACAAATAAAATTTATTACATACGTAAGCACAGATTATGGAATGAGATATTTTTTAGAGTTATATACATACATAACATGCATATTTATATATGTATGTATGTATGTATGTACATATGCATGTATTTTGTCTTTACAGAGAAAAGTAAGTAACGAAGATAGTATAGATAATCGTTTGTGCCGCAGAAACAAAAAACAAGTAAGCACTTGTTAGCACCCCAAAATAGTTTGCTACTTGTAGCAGTTATGCTGTATACCTGAATGAAATATAATCCTTGGAGAAAAAAATTATTTGTGGCCTGTTGTTCAAGGACATATGTACATATGTATGTATGTATGTATGTATGGATATGTATTTGCGTAAACAAAGAATAGAGGCCGGTTCACATACAACTTTGGCGTTGCGTTGGCGTTGAACTTCAAAGCAGCCGTCCACCGTATATATGTACTTACCATTACGTTACTTCGTTTGCCTGCCTGAGTAAATTGTTTGCCTTTGATGTCTCGTTTTTTCCCCTTTGTCCACTCAGCTTTTACCTACTTCACATCGCCCCGTTTGGTTTACCCGCTTTATATGCTCGCTCGTTTGCGTTTCCCGGATTTTCCCTACCCTCCGCCCATGGATGCTACCTAGTATGTATGCAGACATAGGCACCAAAATGGAAAAATATGAACATTCTACTTGAAATGTTTCCAAAATTATTAAAAAAACACAATTATGATATTTTTCGAGTGAGAATGATATATTTATGCTATAAAACTACACACCAAGCATTGCTCTACATATAAATGTGATTAAAAAGTTTAAAACTTTGTTGAAATTTTCAAATTTTTTTACAAAGTATGAAACTTGCTTGGACTTGTATGGTCTGTCTCTCATGTACACTTAGGTCTTTTTTATGCGGTAGATGCGTTCTTCAGAAAGCCGCATAAAAATGTTCTTTAATTTCATGCAAGAACAGGAGATGCGTTCCAGCATTTTCAAAACCCGCATAAATTCAGATACTTAAAAAAAAAAAAGAAAACAATTTATTTCTTCACTTCTGTATTTTAACCAAAACAAAAAATATCATAAAAAATACATGAATTATGTAAGAAAAATTGATTGCAAAAAAGTAATAAAAACTCTCAAAGAAGCAAAATCGATACAGCGAAAAAAATGTTTGAAAAACCTCATAAATTCAAATCCGCATAAAAAAGAACCACATAAAAAGAGACCTAAGTGTATAAGTTGAAATTTTATAAGCTATTTGCAAATAAAAATAATTTGCAAATACCTAACTCACTGTTTATTCGATGGTGAAAAATTCTTTTTTAATATTGCCTGATTATAAAAAGGCAATAATATGACAATCGAAAAAGAAAATAAAGTTAAAAATGGCAACGTCTTGATTATAAAAAGGCAATAAGATGACAATCGAAAAAGAAAATAAACCTAAGAATGGCGGCGTCTTGCGCTTATTTGCAAATAGTAGCACTAATCAATACTTATTTGCGTGATTTAGTTATTTGCAAATAAAAAGTTAACTCAGCGTTTATACGGCAAATTTTACCATTTTGCAAATTGTTATTTGCGAATAATACGTGCGTATAAGTACATAGTAATATATATGTATGCACATATGAGCCTACCTAGTAGATAAAACTGGCAAAAATAGCACGCATCTATTCTTCTGTGCATGAAAATATATACATAAATAAATACATACATATGTGTATATATGTATGTATATACATATCTACATGTGTGCATACAATCGTTTGCTCTAAATTCTTAGTTGATGCAATTTTTATCCCATACATTTTTGCTGACCAAACAACCCGTTTGCCTGTCTAATCTGCTTGCCTCATTTGCCTCGCTCGTTTACTCGCCTCGCTCGTCTGCTGCTGCAAATGAGTGCCTCGCTCGCAACGCCCCTCTCGCGAGGGCAGAGCTAATGAGGCCCTCGTTTGCTTGCCGCTCTACTCTTGCGCCGCCCTCGTTTGCTTACTCGCTCGCTGGCTACTCATCGCGTGCGCTCGTACCTAACGAGTGCTCATTTGCAAACAGCCTCGCGTGTTCCTCGTGAGTTGCGCTAACTCAGAGCAAACTAACCTGCGAGCGAGGGGCCAAAATGAGGCAAATCCGAACCCTGAACGTACTTTTATGCTTTGCCGTTCGCATATGTATACACATCAAATTTCATGAGTACCTAGTACTCACGCCTTTTTTTAGTTGTTCGTAATTGCCAGGAGAAGGTTTTTACGAAAGAAAATTTTGGGAAACCCCTCCGGGAAAGTCGGAAAATTGGAAAAATCGAAAATTGATTTTTTGTATGGAATTTTGTGTGCAGTTCCTTCGGAATGGCATTCGAATGGGAAGTTAGAAAATTATAAATGGAAAACTCGGTAAAATCCGGAAGAACGCAAAAAATTTGAATTTTTTTTACGAAAATTATACTTGAAAAATTTCAGATAATTGTGAAATTCATTGGGAGCTTGAATCAATTGGGAACAATTTTCTCCTATGTTTCATAACTGATTCGAATGGGTGCTGCTTTTTTGGAAACGTGTTTAGAAGGAGTGCACAAAGTTTTAATTTTTCCGATAGTTGGGGCAGGGATCGAGCTATGCTTAAAAAAATGCAGTTGGTTCGTTGGTAGCCTTTTGCCTAGATTAGCATATGGGATTCATTTTTTCCGTTAAGTTGGTCAGAGACCGAACTATTGGAAACAGTCTTATTAATGGTCCGATTTGCTTGCAATTTAGCACGTAGGTAGCTTATTGGCTGAATTAACATATATGATATTTTTTTCTGATAGGTGGACCAGAAACGATCAATTCCAAAAAATCTTCAATGGAATCGAGTCATTGTTTTACAGTTCGAAAGGTGTTTGAGGGCGCCGAAAACATGCGGGTATTGGCTATTTAACAATACTTATTATACAGGCCAACAAAAATGGGAAAAAATTTGATGCAGCAAATGTTAACGCTGTTTTTGACAGATTTTTTTGTGCTGATTACGAATCCGTAAGCAAAAAGTTACCATCAGCTCCTGATTTTAAGAAAACACGAGGTCAAATTGTCAAAAAATCGAGTTTTTTGCTATATTTGAGAAGCTCTAGCAAAGAAACAAAGGGTGGTAGAACCTTCCACTTATGCTTTGATTAAAGCAAGCTCCCGCATCTTTGCTTGATTGTCACTTAGGGCTGGTTTCTCCAACTCAACTTAACTTAGTTTAGCCACTTTTGGACTTTAGTCAAAAGTTAGCCTACGTTTTACACAGCTTATGCTTGACTGAGGGCCGTTTTCTAATGTAAGCAGTAAAGTTGCCTTTACTAACAGGGCAGATAAATTGTTCCTCACTTTAAAGTGTTTTCGTTGTCTTATCTTACCTGTAAAAATAAATTTGTTATTCCGTAGAGTGAAACTTCACTACATTTCCGAGAGTGAAACTTCACTACATTCGTCATAAAATTTCAAAGGTTGGCAATGCAACATAAGCAAATATAGAGCAAGAGCAACTGCTAGCAAAAACCAAAACCTTGGTTGAAATATCTAATATATCTGACTCATGAACCAAAACCAAACCAAAATTTAAAGTTGGGTACAAATTTTAAAGGTTGCATCGGGTGAGCAACAGTTTATCGATTCGAGAAATTAATGCGCTGATGAGAAAACGAAAACTCGTATATCGAGACGATAAAGTGACCGGTAAACTAAAGGTTAGATGAGAAAACGGCCCTGAGTCGAGAAAATTGGCTTAACTATGTTGAGTTGGAGAAACCAGCCCTTATAGTCATCTGTTGCACAGGAATAACTGATTTCGGGAAGTTTGAGTTCCTACCGCAATTAAGGTGATAGAACCTTCCACGTAGGCTTAAATTAAAGCTAGAACTACAGACTACCATCCCTGAAAGCACTATTCCTGCACCTTGGCCTAATGGTCACCTATACTCATTTAATTAAATAAATGACTATAGGTGACCTTAGGGTCAAGATGCAGGAATGGTATTTTCAGGGATTGAAGTCAGAAGTCCAAGCCTTAATTTAAGCCTAAGTGGTTCTATCACCTTTTGTTTCATTGCTAAAGCTGCTCAAATATTGCAAAAATGCTATTTTTTTACACTTTCACCACATTTTTCTCAAAATCTGGAGCTGATGGAAACATTATACTTACGTATTCTTAATCAGCAAAAAAAAAANTGCGGGTATTGGCTATTTAACAATACTTATTATACAGGCCAACAAAAATGGGAAAAAATTTGATGCAGCAAATGTTAACGCTGTTTTTGACAGATTTTTTTGTGCTGATTACGAATCCGTAAGCAAAAAGTTACCATCAGCTCCTGATTTTAAGAAAACACGAGGTCAAATTGTCAAAAAATCGAGTTTTTTGCTATATTTGAGAAGCTCTAGCAAAGAAACAAAGGGTGGTAGAACCTTCCACTTATGCTTTGATTAAAGCAAGCTCCCGCATCTTTGCTTGATTGTCACTTAGGGCTGGTTTCTCCAACTCAACTTAACTTAGTTTAGCCACTTTTGGACTTTAGTCAAAAGTTAGCCTACGTTTTACACAGCTTATGCTTGACTGAGGGCCGTTTTCTAATGTAAGCAGTAAAGTTGCCTTTACTAACAGGGCAGATAAATTGTTCCTCACTTTAAAGTGTTTTCGTTGTCTTATCTTACCTGTAAAAATAAATTTGTTATTCCGTAGAGTGAAACTTCACTACATTTCCGAGAGTGAAACTTCACTACATTCGTCATAAAATTTCAAAGGTTGGCAATGCAACATAAGCAAATATAGAGCAAGAGCAACTGCTAGCAAAAACCAAAACCTTGGTTGAAATATCTAATATATCTGACTCATGAACCAAAACCAAACCAAAATTTAAAGTTGGGTACAAATTTTAAAGGTTGCATCGGGTGAGCAACAGTTTATCGATTCGAGAAATTAATGCGCTGATGAGAAAACGAAAACTCGTATATCGAGACGATAAAGTGACCGGTAAACTAAAGGTTAGATGAGAAAACGGCCCTGAGTCGAGAAAATTGGCTTAACTATGTTGAGTTGGAGAAACCAGCCCTTATAGTCATCTGTTGCACAGGAATAACTGATTTCGGGAAGTTTGAGTTCCTACCGCAATTAAGGTGATAGAACCTTCCACGTAGGCTTAAATTAAAGCTAGAACTACAGACTACCATCCCTGAAAGCACTATTCCTGCACCTTGGCCTAATGGTCACCTATACTCATTTAATTAAATAAATGACTATAGGTGACCTTAGGGTCAAGATGCAGGAATGGTATTTTCAGGGATTGAAGTCAGAAGTCCAAGCCTTAATTTAAGCCTAAGTGGTTCTATCACCTTTTGTTTCATTGCTAAAGCTGCTCAAATATTGCAAAAATGCTATTTTTTTACACTTTCACCACATTTTTCTCAAAATCTGGAGCTGATGGAAACATTATACTTACGTATTCTTAATCAGCAAAAAAAAAACACCTATTAAAACCAGCTTCAACATTTGCTACATCGAAATCGTGTTATAGTGGTACCTACACTAATTATATAAAGAGGAGCTCCTTCTTTTTATAAGAGGTGATCTCGCGAACGGCTGTACTGATTTTTGGAAATTTTGGACACCTACTGCAGACTTTGGATATATTAAGGGAGCGTGGCATCACCCATACATATCGAATTTTTCGTACCGTATATCTCTGAAAGGATTTGTGGTAATGTCCTGGAAATCGGTATAGAGATTTTGGGGCTACTGGAAAAGGGAAGTGGTGTTTTCCAAACATATTGAAACTTTTACCTATCTGTAAATATATACACCCAGAATACAGTGTTTTTTTTCTTTTTCGTAATAAATTTTTACGTACCAAATTTTGAGTATGCAGTTTTCTATTTGACCCAATTTCAGTATCATAAACTGCAAGTTTTTAATGGCTATAAGATACCGTTGATTTTTGAGAATTTTTTTCGCTGATGATGTTGCGCATTTTCTAGGTATAACGAATGCGTGATAGTTTTTTTGTATGGGTAAAAATGCCGAAGAGTGTCAGTATGTAAAAGACTTATTCTGGTGGCTTAACTCCCCCTAAACGACCGAAATGATTTTAGTGATAATTTTTAGTGGCGCTGGAACCGAGTTATTGCTAAAAATCGTCGATTCGGAGGCACCAGGGATCAAAGTTAAATTACTCGCGTTAAATCAACCATCAGAACCATTGCGGTCCTTGCTTTACGGTGACTAAACAGAATGTGGACCAATGATACTCAATGTAAATTGCCACCAACTATACTATACAGATTCAAGGACGATTCACTATCGAGCCGCAAGGACTTATTGCCGGTATAACGCTTTCGTCAGGTTATTTAAGACGGCAATGGGGATATGCCTTCTGTCGACCACAAAACCAAACATGAGCTTGAGTTGCTGGCGAAAACGTTGGACCAAATATTTCAATAAAAAAATTAATTTTGGGCGGGACGAAGTTCGCCGGGTCTGCTAGTGTTGTATAAATAAAAATGTTGTGCTCGTTTGTACGAGGCCTCAAAACTCGAGAATGGCTGAACCGATTTCAATAATTGTTCGGTATAATACCAGGATTTGTGGCACAAAAGTTTGGAGGGTTGCCACCTGTTTAAAAATATTAAACTCAATTAAATTGATTAAATTAATGAAATATTGCAATCTGGGTATAAAATTAAAGAAGTTTAAAAAAGATAACCATTGGAGATATACTTTAGGAGTGTTGCCACCTATTTGAAAATTTTGACTCAGTTAAACTGATAAAATAAAGGAAATATCGCAATTTGGGTGTCAAACTAGAGGGTTTTAAGAAGGCTTACAGTCAAAAATATTTTTTGAAGAGGGTTGCCACCTGTTTGCAAATTTAACTCAATTAAATTGAGAAAATAAATGATATATTACAGTATGGGTACAAAACGAAAGGTATTTGACAAATCTTGATTTGAAAATATTTGCAATAGGATTATCACCTATCTTATACTAATATTACGTTCTTATTGAGCCACAAACTCGAGTTTATGGGCCATTTTGGAGTTTAACGCTAAACTGTACTCTTAAACTCGGAGTTTACCATACAAAAAATTTCGTTGAACTCTCCTTATACTAGGTTCACATATAAGTAAATTATCCTCATTTTCGAGCTTAACACCCTAATCTGTAATTATAACAAGAGATTAGCCATATAAAATTCGTCGCTTGTTAATCTGTAATTATAAAATAATCTCAGATTTAACCGATAACTTTTCAATGTCCATCCTAGTTTTATCGATTGTTTTTGCGAGAGAGAGCAGAAATGCCAAATTTAAAAGTAAACAAAAATGTACGCTAGCAAGTGAAAGAGGTTTGTAAAGGTATTTTTAATAAAATGTTAAATTAAAATATATTTATATTGCTTATTATAGCAGCAAAACGTAATCACGGTGGAACAGAGAAGAAACATAACTTTTCCTTGAGATGTGAGAATAACAAGCACAACAGATTTGACGGCTAATAATCTGAGATTTGGCTGTGTAAAAGGGGTGATTAAAAAACGAGCTTTGATTGAGATAATATTGATATGTGAACATAATTTTAAGCACCACCTTTATTTGGAGTTTATGCGAATGCAACCCTTTTTTACCGAATTTGGTTTGTGTTTTTGATAGGTGATAGCGGGAGCACAAAAACTACTCTAGCATATTATACGTACAATGACAAACATGAACAAATGTACAACAAACACATCAGTTTTGACAATCAGTACAATTCGCATTGATACCCAGTAGAAATCGGTTGCATGCATTCACGAAGAATGCTTGCTAGATGAGTGAATTAGTGTGAACAATTCATGCGTAGTCATGAATTTCCACGAATAAATTCAATTTCTAGCCAATTGCAAGCGAATGTACGTTGTCGTCGTTTTAAGTACATTTCTTGATAAATTTGAAGTGGAATTTTTGTAATATTTTCAGGCTTGTACACAAATTTTAGTGAACGGACGTGTTTTGCGATACTATTTTGAGCACAAACGGGATTTTACAAGATATGCATTTGCATATGTAAGTGCTACTTTTTTGTATGTCCCCTTATATTAAAATGTATCAGAGAAGTAGCATTTACATATAAGGATGCATATCTTGTAAGAATGCTTTAATATTGTTCCATTAATGCATTTTGGTATGTTTGAAAGCTTAATACAGCCATATGCATACAGCAATAGTACAAGTGTATGGTTAGAGTACGCATACGCTCTGAGAAACCACAAGTGTTAAATGGAAATGAACCTTCATTTATACTGGCACGTATACACAGCAGCAAGCTCATGCCACCAACAGCAATGTCGTATGCATAAAATTTCTACTGGGTATCAACGAGTAGCTTTGCTAGCTCTAATTAGATTTGTTTTCGTTTGTACTACATATGTATGTATGTGCATATCTACATGTACACAACCATATGTACATACCCAGTAGAAATTTTATGCATACGACATTGCTGTTGGTGGCATGAGCTTGCTGCTGTGCCAGTATAAGGCTATCTGCACACTTGTCGTCCAGTCATAGTTGCGATCAGGGATGCCGTTTGGATCTAAATAGATCCAATTGGATGCATTTTTAGACGAATTTTTGCGAGATACTTCTTTTTTCCGATCAGTATAAATTGTTTCTATAAATTTTTTTTCGTTCAAAAATCGATTTTAATTAAAGATGGTAGAAAGCATTACGTTTTGTAAATATATTAAAAAGCACTACTTAAGCGTGACATTAAAGCATTTTATTGTGAACGAAGCAATGAACATGTGAAGAGCTCTCTCCAAAATATGTATAAGTGCAATTGTTTTAATTAGCTAAAAAGGATGCTTTCAGCAAGATCTTAATATATATATAAAGTAAATAGATACTCTTTCTGTTGTAATCAGGGATGCCGTTTGGATCTAAATAGATCCAATTGGATACATTTTTAGACGAATTTTTGCGGGATACTTATTTTTTCCGGTCAGTATAAATGTGGATACTTTTTTAAATAGGCCAAAATTTTATATTTCCTATAAAGTTTTTTTCGTTCAAAAATCGATTTTCATTAAAGATGGTAGAAAGCATTACGTTTTCTGAACGTATAAAGAATCGCTACTTTAGCGTGAAATTAAAGCATTTTATTTTTTGTGAACGAAGCAATGAACATATGAAGAGATCTCACCAAAATAGGTATAAGCGCAATTGCTTTAATTAGCTTAAAGGATGCTTTAAGCAAGATCTTAATATATATATCGTTCTTTAAAGTACAAAACCGCGTATCAACAAAAAGCAAAACCGCGTATGTGACGTTGCATAAATTATTTTTTAGAGAGTAAAAACACTTATATTTCAAAACGGTTCTCTTTTTTATAAAGCAATCGCATTTCTGGCTAGTATATTTCAGGACGAATGGATAAGGATTGAGCCAAGAGCTTGTGTGAGCAAATCCAATTTTTTGCAGCAAATGTCAGTTACGTGGTTTTGCAGAATGACGATACGCGGTTTTGTACTTTAAACGACGATATGCATATGTATATAAAGTAAATTATACTCTTTCTGTAGTAATCTCTTTCATATCACATATTTTCATTTGTTAATTTAAAAAGAAAGAAGATTTCAATGTAGTTTAAAAAACTAACTTTGATTTATTTAAGAAGACTTTTATGAATTTTACTGATAAGACTTTAAATACACTCTAAAAAATGTTTGTTTATTTGCGCATATTAGGAGAGGTAACCAGTTTCCTCTTTTAATGTGTGCAAATTCGCAGGCCGTGTAATAAAATTAATCATTGCCTGTTTACTCTTACATACCAAATTTGTCGCAAGAGCAAAATTACACATAACATGTTTAAAATAAAGTAATGTTTATTATTAGTAGGAAATGAGTAGTCCACTTGCAAACAGCGTTATGTGATTTTATAATAGAAAGCCATAAATTTGAAAAAGCGACTACGACAACAAGTAACATTTAAATTGAATCTTTTTTATTATTACCTGAAAATTTGGATAAATAGGAGCCTTATAAAATTGTAACATAACATAACGTGTCATAAGGTAACATTAACAGTCTATACGACCTAAAGCAGCTTTCTAAGTTCATCAAAAGATTGATACTTTTGAAAGTTCATAAATAAGTATGATAGCGACTTTTGGAAGAAGACTTAACATTTGATGCTATTTTTTCAGAATATAAAAAGATTTTGCACTCTGTTGTTAGTGGACATGAAACTACTTTAAATACTGGTACGTAATCCGCCAAAAACTAAGAATCGAAAAAATTTTACATAGCGCACTTTGCAAGTAGACTACTCAAATGTATTTGTAGTTTGAAAATTTTTGCAATTTTAAACATTCTATATATGTGTATTTATTGTATATTTTAAAGATTTTAAGTTCAAAATCAAATACTGAAGAACTTATACGTATATTTATACAGATTCTTGTTGAAAAATAGATACTTTTCAGTAGTAGTTTTACATGCTCTTTTTAGAGTGTACTTGCTATTTATTATATTTACTTTGCAAAATACTTATGCACAAAAAATGTACTTTATAAATTGAAATTACAAATGTTTGATTTTATGCACATGTATTCCAAGTTCTTAGGATGGGTTAAATTATTTAGTTTTCATGAAAATGTTTGGTTTTCTTACAAATTATGAGATGTATATGTAAAAAAAGAAAATTGGATACATTTGGATACATTTTTGGCTTGGTCAGGGATACATTTTCTTGAGACGGCGCGGCAACACTGCTTGTGAGCCACCCCTAAAGAATGATGAGCGTTCTAAATTTAAATTAAAAATTAAATTTAAATTTAAATTAGTTATAAATTTAAATTACAATTGTTTGATTTTATGAAAAATAAAAATATATATATATGTATTTCAAGTCCTTAGGATGGGTTAAATTATGTCTTTTTTCATGAAAATGTTTGGTTTTCTTACAAATTATGAGATGTATATGTAAAAAAAAAATTGGATACATTTGGATACATTTTTGGCTTGGTCAGGGATACATTTTCTTGAGACGGCACGGCAACACTGTACACAAGCACTTGCGAGTACTACAAGTAAGCATGTAGTATTTTCTCTACTCGTTGATGTAGCTTCGTGTGCCTGTGTTCAGTGTTGCCGTTGAGAATTTTCAGAAAGTCGCAGACAAACAAAAGGGTCACCATATTATTTTTGATCTTCTTTACTAGTAAAAGAATAAATCTGAGAACCAAAGTCAAAACCAAGTTTACATGTATATAAAGTCTTTTCGCTGCTCAAACGTTCCGCTGTTGAATATAAAAAGTAAATAGCGGGACAAGCTTTGCAAACATACATAGCAATCGAGTTCTTGCAAGGAGAATAGTTGCGTTTCCTTCAAAAGTTTAAGGTGGTGATTTTTCGTACTTACAGGAGGAAATATTTTTTAATAGCATGAGAAGGGGCAAAAGTCGCCCATAAATTTGGAAAACGGTCAAAAAACTAAATTTTCAAAAAGTTGGGTCAAATTTGCCCTTTAGTCGCACAACGGCAACACTGTCTGTATTGCGCTTTACTTCAAAAAAATCGTCATTTCGTCCAAAAAATCGTCAAATTTTTGTTTATAGTATTTTTTCAACAAAATAAAAAATACAAAGGAATTACATACAATGAGTCGTATGAATTAAAACTAAGCAATTGCCTTTTCTTTAAATTGCATACCTTTATCTTAAATTTATTTGAACAAATTGAGTAAAAGGTCTGAAATTTTATGAAAAAGCATTTGCGTAGGTTTTATGCATTCGGCCCAATAAATATGGCAACACATTACAAAACCAAATGGAACCAACATTGCATATGGGTTAATAAAAGTGGATTCGCAATTGTTAACGACAATTTAAAATTACAATTTAAAACACGACTGCTTTTAAATAGTTGGACTCAACTGGTTTGAAGTTTTTGAAGATTTTGATCCAGTTTTAAAGTAGGGGTCTTCACACCAAGCTTGGTAATCGTTGTTCGGTAATTTTTCCAATGTATTTTGTTTGTGTAAAATTATTTTATTATCGATGTACCGGTTAGCGAATTATCGTGAAGCAAGCTTGATAATGGGCAGGTTCAGAAGGCGCAACAGTTGATCGCAACTGTTGTTAAAAAATCAGTAATCAGTGGGCGAAATGTTATGCCCCTTCTGAACGTACTGATACATTAGCTGTCAAAATTTTTGTAAATTCAAAAGCTGTCAACCACAAACGATCATAAACAAATTATCGTATTAAAAAAATTGTGTTTTGTATAATAAGAAAAATGGAAGAAGCAATTATACTGTCGGAATTGCTTGAGGATAACATTGAAAACGTCCTTGAATCAGTTTTTCATTGTTTGGCAAGCGAAATTACCAATCAATCTGTAACAACTTCGGCAAGTTCCGTAGCAGATCGCGAGGAAAGACCCAGAAATGAAGGTTATTATGAGGTCACAATTGAGCGGTACAATAACGACTTGTTTAAGGAGCACTTTAGAATGTCTCGTAGAACGTTTGAGGTGAGTTTTACGAAATTGTTCAATTCGAGGTTTATTCTGGATTCTGATTATTCTACAGGATTTCGTACTTCTTTTAAGACAAGAGATAACCGGAAAACCTGATTATCTCGCGGATTTGCACAAAAAAGTTATGTTTACAATATGGATACTTGCCAAGCCAGAGAGTTTTCTTGGTGCTGGAGATCGTTTTGGCTTTGCTAAAAGCACTGCCTATGAAATATTTAGAGAAATGTTGTCAGTCATAGCAGGAATGATCTCTTCATTTGTAAAATTTCCGAACAGAAGACAATGCAATCAAGAAGCCTTAATTTTTCAAAGGCTATCAAGGGGTTTCCCTGGTGTTGTTGGAGCCATTTATGGATGTCATATTCCTATAAAGGCTCCTGCCAACAACGCTATAGATTTTTATAACAGAAATAAGATCCATTCTATTATACTGCAAGGTTAGTGTTTTATTTCCATCAGTCCATAAATATAACATAAGTATATGTCTTTCCTAAAGGTACATGTGATCATAAAGGCCGATTCATAGACGTTTTTATAGGAATGCCCGGCCGTATGCACGATGCCAGAGTTTTTCGGCATAGCGATTTGTTCCGCAAACTAAACCATTCAGCACCGTCACTACTACCCACGAATTTGCATCTTCTGGGCGACTCTGCTTATTCGTTGCTTCAAAATCTAATGACCCCGTTTCGTGATAATGGTCAGTTGACTAGAAGGCAAGTTAATTTCAACCAGAAGCTAAGCTGTTGTCGCTCTATCATAGAAAGGACGTTCGCCCTTTTGAAGGGCAAATTTCGGAGGCTGAAATATTTAGATATAAAAACCGCAAGCTTGGGCAACAAGATTGTAGCAGCGTGTTGTGTGATACACAATTTTTTAATTAATAAAAATGAAACCGATTTATCAACATATGAACTCAAAGAGCATGAAGAAAGCAGCGATGGAATCATCGAAGTAGTTGCTGACGATACACCTGCAATCTCAAAACGAAACACAATCTCTGGTGTACTATATTAAATACTAGCAATTACCCGGCGAGCTTTACTGCGCTTCTTAAATGGAATGCTTTTAATTTTATTTTCAAAATTTTTATTTGTGCAATACTTAAAGTCTATAGGTAACAAACACACAAGATTATCCTTTTTAACTACAGTAAAAGACAAAAGTATAGATACAGAGAATTTTTCGCAATGTATGCAAAAATTTTAATTTTAATGTTTTTCCGCTAACTTTTCATGAAAATATAGTTTATACTACAACAAAAAACATAAAAATTAAATCTTTAAACTTTGTGCGAACCTCATGAAAATTCATGAATTTCCACACTAATTTGCCACTTTCTAATCAGATTTTTAAGAAAAATTCTGTGTATGCAGTTTTATAGCCCCTTCAATTTTAATATACCAAAGTGAGGTTTGAAGTTGCTAAAAAAACGCGTTGATTTTTGGCAATATTTTTGCGGACGGTTTTATTAGTTTCTTCCATACAAAAAAAAAAATTCGAACATATGTAAATATATTTAGTTGTATGAAAGAAACTGCGCGAAAAAATGCCAAAAATCAAGGAGACATTTTAACAAATTGAAACTTGCATTTTGTTATACTAAAATTGAAGGGGTTATATAACTGCATACATCGAATTTTTCTAAAAAATCTGCTTAGAAAGTGGCAAATTAGTATGTAAATTTATTGCATTTTTATAAGTTTGGCATAAAGTTAAGATTTAATTTTTATATTTTCTGTTGGAGTATGAACTATATTTTCATGAAAAGTTAGCGGAAAAAATTAAAATAAAAACTTTTGCGCACATTGCAAAAAAAATTATCAAAAATCAAGGCGAATTTTAACAAATTAAAACTTGCACTTTTTGTACTGAAATTTAATAATCTATAAGACTGCATACCAAAATTTTTTATAGAAATTCTAAATAAAATGTTTAGAATTGGGATGAAAAGTTTGTGGAGTTTTTATAATTTTTGTACAAAGTTTGAAATTTGGATTTATATGTTTTTGTTAGATAAAGAGCTATTCTTTTATAGAAAAATAATGAACATTAAACAAACAAAAGAACTATAGTCAAAACTGATGGAATTGTTGAGATTCTATCGTTTTGTCGCGGGCTGATCAGATAAATATTTTTATATATCTTCACGGAAAGGTGATGGATGATGATGGGAAATACATATCTGGAAATAAAAAAATGCGAATGAAGTCAAAATATATTAGATTAGTGGTAGGTTTATTAACTACCTTTCATTATATACCCTCGTTAGTTGGGTTTGTTGCTGTCGCTGTGCCACGACTATTAACGAATTGGCGAAGCAGTTCATTTCGTTCTCTAAGCAGAATATTGGTCTCTTTCAGAGTTTCACTCACGCTGTGAAATATCTCAAGTTTTCGCTCCTCATTTGATAATTGCTTTTTCCTTAAGTAGTGTAAGGAACTCATTCTTTTAGCGGCAGTAGATTTTTTTGGGTGAGTTGGAAGGCCATCTACCGATTTAGCGCCAGGTGAATCTGAAAATGCCTCTAAACCGGACGTTGTGCTGGATGTGCTTTCATCAAGGAGTATTGGCACATCACTGTTCTCCATCGATGACACGACTGGACCCAAATTGACTGTGCGGTCAGTGGAAAAAATGTCTTCGAACAGGTCGTAGTATTCCCACTGAACGCGACCACGACCTGGAATATATGTACATATTTGAAAATTGATCACCAAATAAGTGTGTATGTATGTGTATAGTGTACTATATATTTATTAAAAAGACAAAATAAAATTGTTAATTAAACAGCTATCTGGCTTAATATTTATATATACATCTGTGCCCGCCAATTAAAGTAGCTTAAGTGACTTCAGAATGTTTTATTTTTACCCTTGAAAAATTTTATATTTTTATTAAGCTCCTATTAAAAGGTCATCTTCAACTACACCTGTGGCTAGTTAATCGTTAAAATATTGCTCGGGAGCCCAATGAAAAATTACTTTAAAGAAAAAAATTATCAACCTAGACTTAGGCTACTTTAATTGACGGACACAGATATGTGTATATAAAATATGCATTCATATGTATATGTGCCCATAATTTTGAAAGTACCCTAATTCACATCACACCTTTTGTGCTTAAATGACTGGTTACTTGTAACCGAATGCATCTGTAAAACATTCTATCGACATAAATTAATAAAGTTGAACGAATGACCGGTACGGGTAAATTATCATTTAAGCCCAAAAGGTGTGATGTGACCTAGGCCACTTTCAAAATTATGCGCACATATACATTCAATGTAAATCTAATACATATTTCCACTGACCTGTACTATTTTTATTGTTGTTATCTTTTATAGTTTTATAGGTCCTATTCATGTTTCGCATTTTACGGTCCAGCGTGTCATCATCTTCAACAAGAAAGCCCGCCGTCCTCATGTCAGCGAGAATATCCATCCATAAATTCTTTTTTTTAATTTTTGGCTCACGAATCTTATCTTTTCTTTTTCTGTATTCCTCTATGAAAAATCTCGTAGCTTCTCCATGCCACTTGAATTTGGAGTGCCCTGGTGAACCTACAATTAAAAATCATATCAAACCACTTACCGCATTCAAATAAACATTGCAACATCCCACTTTCAGATGTTGTATTCATATCTGGAGCAACTCCAACCAATTCTGGTGGTGCAACACATCCCTTCGTATACTCCTTCAAAAACCTTTTATCTGAGGTTAAAGTCGGATATATAAAAACAATCAACTGCAACTTAAGCAACGAATTTACCAGTTTGAAGCCTTATGTGGACTTCCTGACTAGCGGTTACACGATAGATGCAGTCATCTAGAGCGTAGTCTGCAGTAAATTCATTATCTGTAGACATTTTGTTTATTTTTTTTCCTTTTTTTAATGGCTTTTTATCAAATGCTGGCACAAAAATGAACAAGTTAATATTAGCGCCTATCTAAGAATAACTTTAAACCGTCGCTGTTTTCATTTCTCAACCGGCGACTATGCAGTATTCGATAAAATCACAAATTTAATTAAAATTTAATTATTTGAAACAAAAAAACCGTTTAATGGAAAAGCCAAATGTCAAACTGTCAAATGCACTCACAACATATCTGAAATGATCAGATATAAAATACGATGGGAAAAATGGCATTAAACACTCAACTGCTCAGTTGAACACAAGTACACAACAACGCGTTCAGAAGGTGCAATCGCAACAGTTACTGAGCTGTTGCGCCTTCTGAACGTGCCCAATTTTTCTGGTAGTTGGTAAACTGCAATCAGCTGTTCGATATTCATTCAATTTTAATTCCGCCCGCTGCCGAAAGGCATAACGCATATGAGTAAGTAATGCAGCGTTTTTGCTGCATTTAAAATGCACTTTCGAACATATGTATGTTTTCGAAGACGTTCATGCTATCGCATTTAGCAAATGTACATTTACGCGAGTTCGAAATCGTATGCTTTTGACAAACAGCCGTTGTTTAAGCGACTTATGCATTTCCCGCATAAACAAAGAACAGCGAACACACACACGCACTTGTATATTGCACTCCCGCCCAAAACCAAGTGCAGCGAATAAACACACGCACTTGTTCTTAAAAATAATTCGTTCGTTCTTCATTGGGTATGCATTTTTTAATGCACTTCTCAACTGCCGCAGAACAAAACCTACTAAAGTAGTTAATTGCTGGCACTCCAAATCATGCTCAACAATCTCGCTTGATGCATCACCACTCCTCCGGAGTGGTTTTAAACAGCAAAAGCCAAAGCGCTACAAGCTGTTGGGGCTCTGTATGACTTTTAGCATACAGAGGTGGTACAGGAGCTACCATTGGCCACAGCGCCTACCCAATTTTTGAACTTGAATCAATAACCAATGCTCAACAATTCCGCTTGATGCATCACCACTCCTCCGGAGTGGTTTTAAACAGCAAAAGCCAAAGCGCTACAAGCTGTTGGGGCTCTGTATGACTTTCAGCATACAGAGGTGGTACAAGAGCTACCATTGGCCACCGTGCCTACCCAATTTTTGAACCTAAACCGGTGCTCAACACTCCGCTTGACGCACACCCCCAAAAACTCTTACAGAGTTTAAGCGGCAAAGCCACAGCGCTACAAGCCGTAGGGACTCTGCATGACTTACAACCATGCAGAGGTGGTGTAATGGCATCGCTAACAATACGGCAGCACTATTCAGCGCCGTCGTAATGTTGGCAGTCCTGATGGAACATACGTTCCACAGGTACTTAAAAACGAGCAAAAAACGAATGAAGAAATCAATTAGATATACGCCATTGAAGCAGACGGTTGTGCCAAAATTATAAAATAAAAAAGGAAATGAAATTTAAAGTTTTTGTGAAAGAAATTAAGAGTTATTATTTCAAGCGAGGTAGTATTCGGGTGTGAATAAGATTTTTACGCATAAAAGTTGACCAATCCCTACGCGCAAAAGGGTAAGCGCTATCACCCAAGTGTGAGCAGACCCAAAAGGAAATCACCAGCCGGCAGCGTAAAAGCACCAAAAACTCACCGGTGCCTCTCAACGAAGCCTCCGGCAGTCGAGCAGCTATCTTCCAGCAAGTTCCGGGTAAGAAAACAGCATTTTCTTAAATGAGCGGGCTGAGGGTCCAACATGGCGACCGTGACAGCGAGTGCGAGCATACGCGTGTGGGGAAAATTGCTTGGATGACAGCCTGGACGGCAGGCGAGTCCGAAAAGCCCTTTTTGTGCGACACACTACGGTGGATGGACAAAGTTTCATCTCAGTGGACCGTAACGGGCGGCAGTATTGCATAAGCCGTGTAACGCCTTATAATCCGAAGTATTGCATTTTTGTGAGCTGTTTTTTCCCACACACCGGTAAGGCGTGCAAGCACCAGCAGCAGCAGTACTGCATCAGTCCCATATCACCACCGAAAACGGCATCTTGCACATTAGCAGACTGTACAAGGTACGACAAAAAGCCTTGCTACCATGAACAACGGCAGCTTACACACACATACATATGTGCAACGGCGCCCGACGAACCAACGCATCCAGCAACTGTACAACGTAGCTAGCGGCAAAATAGTACCGCAAATCGTACCCACGCCAGCGAATAGCGGCACAAAACCGAGCAACAGAGCAACACACTTAAAACGGTGACCGCGGCGCGGGAGGCTGAAGCATAGCGGTATTAACAACAAGCAACATTTTAAGACAGCGGTGTGGGATGGCAACGGAAAACTTTGGGTACAGTCCAGCAAGAGTAAGGCTGCTAATTTAAGTTTATATATTTTCGTGCTTATATACATTTCACTTATACATATGTACATACGTTGATACATTTTAACATTAGTGTACACACTAGTGTATTTTCGGAAAATTTAAGATTAAACAAAATTATCCAAAAAACAATTTTAAGAATTTTCCCAAATTTTTATTAAACTGAGCTCCATTAGTGAACAAAAGAGCTTTTGAATAACCCTTTTCTCATAAGATATACGATATATGATTTGAATACTTTTATAGTAGTCTGTAAGTGATTCAATCAAATTTTCTTCTTAAACCATTTTTGACATTAACATAAGTGACGTGAGTGATTCAGTGAAGTTTCTATTAATTTTTCGTATCACATAAGTGATCACAATTTTTCACATTTTTCATAAATTTTTTAAAATATTAATATAAGCTTTTCTTGCGATTCCATTGCGGATTAAACAATTTTCTAATTCCTACTACTGTTACTTGCATACATTGCGGATTAAACAATTTTCTAATTCCTACTACGGTTACTTGCATACATTGCGGATTAAACAATTTTCAAATTCCCACTACGGTTACTTGCATACATACATTTTTTTATTATTCCTTGAACATTAATATTATTAAATTTAAGTGACTTTGAAATTACTAAATATGTACTATTACTTAAAATTTTGCATTACTAGTTATAAGTTCACGGTATAATCCCATAAATCAATTTAGAAACACAAAAAAAGAACTACCTTCAAACTCAGATTCTATAAATTTAAGAATTTAACCATATACCGATGTACATGTGTTCGACCCCTATATATATCAAAATTTGAAAACTTCTTTAAATACAAAAAAAAAATTTAAGCAAACAACTTGAAATCTTTTGCTTTGACATGTGTGCTGCATGAAATTCATCGATATCCCAACTGCATGAAAACCCCTTGTTGCATGCGATTTTTCAGCCGATGACCTACTGAAGAAAAACATAAGTATTTTTCATAATTCAATTTCTTTTTAATTTTTTATACAGGGTGAACGACAGCTTGTTTTCGTACATGTTGGGTTTCCACTTCTTTGAGATTAGCCGGTTATGAGCGAATTCGATAAACAATTTAAAATATATAAAGCAGATTTTGATAAGATTACGAAACGCATTTTACAAAATAGACCGTTGTCTTCGAATGCGAAAAAATTAAACGAATACAAATATTCCCTTATCACAGCTTACAATAATATTTTATTACTAGTTATTGGTAATAGTTCGGCCCATACCTGTAATCTCAAAGAAGTCCAAGTTAAATTAGCTCGTTGCAAGGAACAGTTAGCAAAGTGCTTTAATAAACTGAATTGTCGCGTTAGGATTCCACCTGATAGCTTGTCGCTAATTTGCCAATCAGACTTAGCTGACTCTGAGTCAGAAGAGGAATTTAGTGACGCCAAGTCAGAAGCTTCGGTACAATTCAGTCTTAAAAGAAGTACTTCACTTCCATCCTTTAAAGATCTGCTAACAGTATCCGACGAGCCGTCAACAGCCACCAGTTCACCAAATATTTCTACAATTTTTCAAGAATTTTTAGACATGGCTACCCCTGAACAGAAAAAATCGTTTATTAGTCTTTGTGCCTCAATCATTAGGGAAAATTACAATGGAGATCCGCTAGCACTTGAATCGTTTATAGACAAAATTAATTTAATTGAAGATTTTGCAGATGAAAACTTAAATACGACTTTTATATCATTTTTGAAATCGAGACTCGAAGGCAAGGCACGTGAAGCAATTCCAACAGAAGTTAGTTCAGTTAGGCAAATAAAAGATGCGTTGAGAAATAGAATAAAGCCAGACAACTCGAAAGTTGTTGCTGGGCAAATTGCATCTTTACATGTCATAAACAACAATTATACGAATTTGCTAAGCGTGTCGAGGAGCTTTCGGATGCTTTAGAGCGCTCTTTGATCATTGAAGGTATGACACAGTCTAAGGCTCATGAAATGGCAGTCGAGCAAACAGTTAACGTTTGTAGACTTAATACTCGGTCGGATTTGGTCAAATCAATTTTATCGTCAACTACCTTCAGTGATTCAAAGGACGTAGTGGCAAAAATGATAGTCGAACAAAATAATCAAGTGAAAGAGCGCCAAGTGTTAGCGTTTCGATCCCGAGTAAATAGGCCAAATAGCTTTAGAGGTAGTTACAGAGGGCACAATTTTAATAGGTACAACAATAACAATTTCAGACACAACAACTCAAATTTCAATAGGTACAATAATAACGCTGATAACAGTAGGTACAGCAATAACGGTTCAAGGCATAACGGTAACAATTTCAACAATAATAGTAATCGGTCATCAAACAACAATCGAAACAATAACAGCAACAATAATAGTAATAGACGTCCAAATTCACGCAGTAATGCTAATGTGCGCGCTTTAAACGCCAACGCCCCTCAGGCGCGAACACTGAGGGCGGAAGAATTGGACAATTAAATAAATCTATTTCGACAAAGGGCATTTATTGCTTAAATTTGAATTACTCCGACTTTATCGAATTGAAAATTAATGGGTCAAACAAATTTTATACGTTTTTAGTCGACACGCAAGCCGACAATTTCTTTAATCAAATTTTCCAGCATTGATAAACATTTTTCTATAAATACGAACGATATAATTCACATTACCGGTGTCACTTCTAATACAGTTTCTACGTTAGGTACAATTACCATAAACTTGACTTTTACTGATTTTTACATTAAACATACGTTACATGTAGTAAGCGATGATTTTAACATACCATCTAATGGTATACTGGGTAAAGATTTTCTAAAAAGTAACAAATGCGTTATTAGCTATGCAAGCAATCGTATTTCCTTCTGGGTAGGCAATGAAAAAGTCGCCATACCTATCCTACACGGAACCGAAAGCGACACTTGTATCATACCACCCAGATGCGAAGTTTATCGAATTTTCAATTTTGGCAATTCGCCGGATCCACTTTTTGTAGAATCGCAGGAAGTTGAACACGGTGTGTTCACAGCAAGATGCATAGTTAATAGCAGTAACCCAATTATTAAAATTATAAATACCACAGATGAAGTAAAACATATAAAGAATGTAAATATTCGGACTGAAAAACTTTCCGACTATCACGTTTATTCAATTAATAAGACCAAGACAGAAGACTCGCGAACGAACGAATTAATAAATATTTTAAAAAACCAAATCCCTACAGAAGCTAACAGCAATTTACTTGACCTTTGCATAAAATATGCCGACATTTTCGCTCTTGACAACGACAAAATGACATTAAACAATTTTTATGAAAAGAAACTTAGGTTGACTGACACTGACTGATGTAAAAAACTATCGTCTACCATATTCCCAACGTGAAGAGATAACTCGCCAAGTTAATAAATTATTAGATAACGATTTAATTGAAGGAAGTTATTCCAACTACAATAGTCCTCTAATTTTGGTTCCTAAAAAATCTACTAATGGTCAAAAAGCATATCGTATGTGCGTTGATTTCCGCGCAGTCAATAAGAAACTTATTGCGGATAAATTCCCTCTCGCACGAGTTGACGATATTTTGGATAATCTTGGCAGAGCTAAATATTTTTCTACTTTAGATATTTTTTCTGGATTTCACCAAATCCCCTTGCATGAAGATTCACGTGATATAACTTCTTTTAGCACAGACAGTGGAGCATATCGATGGAAAGTATTGCCAATCGGTTTAAGTATAGCACCCAACTCATTCTCACGAATGATGAGTATAGCTTTTTCTGGTATTCCACCGAACGTAGCATTTTTATATGTATATGACATTATCGTCATAGGCTGTAGCGAAGCGCATCACATTAAAAATTTAGCGAAAGTTTTCGAAACTTGCCGAAATTTCAATTTAAAACTGAATCCAAAAAAATGCAATTTTCTCAGGCCCGAAGTAACGTTTTTAGGGCATAAATGCTCAGCAAAAGTTCTGCTGCCAGACGATTCCAAAATAGTTGCAATTAAAAAGTATACCAAACCTACTGACAAAGATGCAGTACGACGTTTTGTCGCATTTGCAAACTATTACCGAAGGTTTATCCCCAATTTTGCAACTCTGGCAGCACCTTTGAA